>NC_056737.1:585058918-585358918 GCF_019279795.1 Protopterus annectens
TACTTTAGCAGTCCTGCTGGTGTTATTCACCTTAGAAGTACCTTTGGACACTTGTCAGTTCTATAAGCTCTGTAGCATGTGCAATAGCTGTGTAACACTATATTAAAAGTAACTAGATAGGTAGGGGTTTTAATCCCAGTTCTGGCAAAAGTAAGTGTGTTTGTGTGTGTGTGTGTGTGTGTGTGTGTGTGTGTGTGTGTGTGTGTGTGTGTGTGTGTGTGTGTGTGTGTGTCTGTGTTTCTTTGTAGGTGAAACAGTTTTAGGCCCTTCCTAACCACTACACTTCCTAGTGCCCTAATTTAGAAGTCCTGCGGATGTCATTGCCCTTAGAAGTACCTTTGGGCAACCCTCAGCCCTATAAGCTCTGTGGTGCATGTAATAACTAAGTAACAATATAGTACAGATAACTAGATAGGCAGGGGTTCTACTCTCAGTTCTGGAAAATGTGTGTATGTAAAGGTATTTGTAAGTTTGTATGTCTGAAGGGTAATGTATTTTGATGCCCTCCCCACCCAGTACATTTCCATTGCCATAATTTACAAGGGCTGTTGATGTAATTCACCTTAGACATACCTTGGGGCACTGTTAAATCCTATATGCTCTTTGATGCATGTGATAACCGTGCAATGCTGTAGTACACATAACTAGATAGGTAGGGGTTCTAAACTCAATACTGTCAACTGTGATTTTGTGTGTGTGTGTGTGTGTGTGTGTGTGTGTGTGTGTGTGTGTGTGTGTGTGTGTGTGTGTGTGTGTGTATAAATCATATCCTATGGGAGTGTGGTTTATACCATTTTGAGGCATGTATCACCCAGTACACATCCCTTTACCCTACTTTACAAGGCCTGCTGATGTCACTCACCTTAGATATACCTGTATGCACTTGTCAGCCCTCTAAGCTTTGTGGCATGTGCAATAACTGTGTAATACTATAGTGCAGATAATTAGATAGGTAGGGGTTCTAATCTCAATACTGACAACTAAAGTAGTGTGTGTGTGTGTGTGTGTGAATACACATATCCCCTGTGGCTGTTGTTTGTGTATTTTATACCATTCTAAGGCCTGTTGACTCCCTACCATGACATTACTTTAAAGAGCATGTTAATAGCATCTGCCTCACATGCACCATGTAACACTATACAGCCCATACCGGTCATCTGTACAGATGTACATGGAATATCCACGTTTGCAATATATGTCGTCTGTGGTCCCTAACAATGAGCATTCCTGTGATATCATTGCCAGATTTGTCACAGTTACCATAGTGACACACATGCTAGCATCAGACATTGTAACTGACCAACACATCATGCTGATACAAAGTCTGTCACTCTATCACTTGTGCAGGTTTATAGGAGCAGTATACGAGACTAATTGCTATTTCTGCTGGGTTATCCCACCATCCATGAAGGCAATCGCAAGATTACTTGTTGTAAGAAGCTGTGTGTTATGTCCCAGGTGTATAATCTATGTGGAGCATGTAATGTGTACGCAGCACTATAGTACATACAAGTGGATACGTAGGGTTACTAATATGTCTATTGGCAACTTTGTATGTGTTTCTGTATATGTCTTTACCATGGGTTGGGAGGGTGGCCTAATGGTTAAGGTGTTTGCCTTACAAACACAAGGTGCAGGGTTTGAGTCTCACATGGGATAATTGGCTAGGCTTAAAAAGGCTCACAAGGGCAGTTAGCTTAGTACTAATCTATGAACCTATGAACCTATGTGTATGTGATGGCCATACCATTTTGTGTGCCTCTTCCACCCTGTGAACTCCCCCATTGCCAACCTAGTTTCAGCCCATACAGATGTCATCCACCGTACATGCACAGTTACACAGTTTCTAGTACCAAGCCACTGTGGTGCATACAATGGTCTTATCATTGTGTATTGTACATAAATAGATGGGTAGTTCATCTACTCTGAGAAGTTTCATCTTCATGTACATGTGAGTTTCAATGCATGTCCCCATGCAGCAGTGTGTGTGTGTGTGTGTGTGTGTGTGTGTGTGTGTGTGTGTGTGTGTGTGTGTGTGTGTGTATGTGTATATGTGTGTGTGTGTGTCTGTGTCAGATGGCTCTAACATATTAAGGGCATCTGAACCCACCATTGGCAATACTAACAGCCCCTGCAATTGTCACCCACTTGGATAGAAGTGGCAGACACTCCCACACTACATTACCTCTGTACTGTTTGTGTTATGTATCTAGTGCTATTGTTCATAAGACTGTGCAGGTAGGGGGTGTGCTTAGCCCTTTGTCAGCTGCCTCATGTACAGGACTATGACTCTGTGTGCACTACCAGCACAAGAGGCCAGACATGTATATGAGTTAGCAGACACAAATGCTGGTGATTATCAGGTTAGACTAACACAGACTGACCTGTGTCAGGAATACATATGCCAAACCTGTCATACACAGTACCAGTCATACCCTCATCAACTACATGAAGGTTGAGTGGATGGGACAGAAATGGCAGGGGCAACAGGTGCTGATAGCTGAATCTGCTGCAGTTAAAGTAATGGCTAAGCTTGTGAGGGACCTAGTGCCAGTACTCAAGTAACCTCTTCTGTATAAATGTAAAAAACACCAAATTCATGAAAACCAGGAAACAGGATGAAAAAAGACAAAATAATGACTGTCCACACAGATAAAAAGTTAAGCTCTTTCTTTTGTTTTAATCACCACAAACTTCTTCAGAACTGACCAGTAAATCAATTAGTCCAGTTTAAATACAATATTTGATTAATAAATAAACCATGATGAATGGACATTTGATTGGTTTATGTATTAATCAAATTTTGTATTTAAACTGGACTAATTGATTTACTGGTCAGTTCTGAAGAAGTTCATTATGATTAAAATGAAAGAAGCGCTTAACTTTTTATGTGTGTGGACAGTCATTATTTTGTCGTTTTTCATGGTTTTGTTCTGAAGAACCTCCTCTGTATGTGTCTGCAGTCCTACAGAACACCCAGGTGACATGTATGAAGGCTAGCTGGCTGTGTCAAGGGTGTGTAATGCAAGGTCACACTGTCTACCACAATTGCCCCTCACACACTGTTGCATGTAAACATACCTGGTAAACATCTACATATACAACTCTACCTTGGCTATGAAAAAGTCACTGTGTTTCCACTCTGCCATATTCATTATTGCTGCTGTCAGTGGGCCTACAGCCTGCAGACATACAGACAGCTGGAGCACAAACAGAATACACTACAGTCAGTCAGCAGTACTAACAACAATAGTGCATCATGGCTAACAAGGTACATACTCCTTGATGTGCACCTATAACTATTGCCAACAGACAGTACCTTACACATCATTGCATTGTTACACTGTACTATATTCACCCTGTGTATCAGACCCATATGAGCATATCCCTGCATCGATTGTATGAATAACAGGGTTGTGGCAGAAGTATCATCACATGCACAGGGTGTGGTGTGGGATATCCAAAGGCCTAGGCTGGGCCATATGGCTGACATTGTGTGTGTGTGTGTGTGTGTGTGTGTGTGTGTGTGTGTGTGTGTGTGTGTGTGTGTGTGTGTGCGTGTGTGTGTGTGTGTGTGTGTGTGTGTGTTTGTGTCTGTGTATGTGTCTGGAGGGGTGGTGTTCAACTGGGCCATGCAGAGGAGCTGTGCATGTCTGGTGGTGACCAGCCTGTGATAGGGATGTGTGAGTGTTTGTCTGCACACCATCAAGCCATGTTGATGCCCGACACAGGGCTATGTTGGACAGCCATGGACTATACATGGCATGATGTATGGTTCACCGTCTCTGGGCAGGGATGTGGGAACTGGTTCTGCCAGGAGTCTCACTGGCACCACCAGGCCCAAGAACAGATGCAGTACTACTTCCTGATGGTACTGCTGTCTGCTGAATCCGTGTCCCTGATGGGACTGGACAGGACCATGTGCCTATGGCTTGCTCCAGTGTGGTGTGGACAGCACCCTCCCTTCAGTAGTGCTGGTGATACTGCCACTATGGGACTGTGAATGTGCACAGCCACCACAGTTGATCATGTCCTATATCCATCCTGATAAACTGCACCATAACTGAAGGAACCATTCCAGATCTCTGGAAAATCTCCCACATTATTCCCTTACACAAAGGAGGTAACTCTAATGAATATTCTAACTACAGGCCTATAGCTCTTCTTTCTCCATTAGCCAAGATTATGGAAAAATGTATTCACCATCAGCTAATGGACTTCTTACTTCAACATAACATTCTAGCAAACTGTCAGCATGGCTTCAGGCCTTTTCATAGTACCACCTCAGCTCTCCTATCCTTCACCAACACCATTAATAATAACCGTAATAATAGCAGCCTCTCATCAGCACTCTTCCTCGACCTGTCTAAAGCCTTTGATACGGTTAACCATCTCTTACTCATAAACACTCTGTCATCCCTCTCTCTTGACACCAACACAATTCTCTGGTTCAAGTCTTACCTTAGTAATAGACAGCAAGCCGTTCTTTGGGAGAATCAACTATCATCTCACCTTCCTATCTCCCTGGGAGTCCCTCAGGGGTCCATTCTTAGTCCTCTTCTTTTCTCATTATTCATCAATGACCTTCAAATAGCTATTCCTCAAACCACCTGTATACAATATGCTGATGATTCTACTATCATATTCTCTGCCAACTCTATATCTGAACTTCAATCTTTAACCCAGACAGATTTCAACACAGTAGAGGCATGGTTCTCAAAACGGTGCCTTCTTTTGAACACCAAAAAGACCAAGCTACTACTATTTACAACAAACAGTAAGTCCTCTCCCATAGATTTCTCCATTCAATCCAATAATGGCACCCTTATATCCCCTGACTCTTCCACCAAACTATTAGGAATTACAATTGATAATAACTTCACCTTTGACAATCACATTAATAACACCATTAAAACTGTTAATAAAAAACTGGGCTCCCTATGTAGGATAAAATCTTTCTTAACTCCAACAGCCAGAATGACTATTGCCCACTCCCATCTAATCTCAACTCTTCTGTATGCAGCACCCATATACACTAATCTAAAAAAAAAAGAATCTTATCAAACTAGCCAACTCCTATAATAGTATTGCTAGATTTGCCACTGGAAACTCATATAGAACTCACCACTGTCTTAACCTTCACCAGCTAGACTGGCTCGAACTAAAAAACCTTCTGATACTTTCCCAACTTACCATTGTTCATAAGATATTTTACCAACCCAACAACACACCAATACTCAACAACTTTATAGCACCCTATAGGAATCTTGATTCCTTACGCTCCTCCAGTAAACTTCTAGCCAGTACCACCAAGTCTAACAACTTAGCTAGGGACTCACTGTTCTCCAATACCGCTGGAAAACAATGGAACCTCTTGCCATCTGACCTAACCTCACTTCCATCCCTTCCTCTCTTTAAACAAAGTCTTAAGAAACACCTTAAAACTCACTGGCTATGCCCTTGCTGTTACCCAGACTGATCCTCTGGATTTCTCTTTGTCATTTCTTGACTTCCTACTTTCCTCCACTCTTTCCTGTCTACTCCTCTGAATTAGTAGCACCACCTATAAGTTATCTCTACTACTTAGGTACCAATCACATATCTTTTCTACTAGGCTATGAATGTATCCTGAAGGTAGTATTCCTGCCATTTTCTTTATACCTCTTCCTTTTTCTACTGTTACTGTTACTGTCTAACCCTTTGGAAATAGTAACTGTCTGGAGTAAACTAGAATAACCAAGGATTTAAATGTATTCTAATAATGTCTTGGGGTTGCCCTAGATATCCATACTGTAAAATGATCTGTAGGTGTATGATGTATTATTGTAGTGTGTCGCATCGTCTTCCCATAATTTAAACTGTAATACCTTTCTTGTTTATTATAAACATTTTTTGTGTGGTGGTGGTTGTTTATATGTGGAGCTTTTCTTCCCAGGCCTCTACTGAAAATGGAAATATATCCAGCTGGACCAGCCCAGTCAACAAATGTAAAATAAATAAATAAAATAAATAAATGTTGCTAACCAATGTCCACCTGGCTGATGCCCTGCTCCCACCACATGCTCAAGCACAGAGATCGCATGGTTGAGCAGTGACAATGTCTTACCCTACTGTCTATCCACAACATCAGCAAAATGACATATGACATCACAAATGATGCGGAGGTCATCATGCATGGCAGGATACACTACATTCATGACCCTGAGCATATGTCTAGTGTTGCGGCCAGTACACGGCTGTGCCTCCATGACAGACTGTAACATGCATCTGGTGACAACTGCTGTGGCACTTTTGACAGGGGCTTGATGGGGAGCAGTCCTCTATCAAACACCCCTGTCCATCTGCCTGTGTGTGACCTCGCCTGTTCTCTGGCTATGGCTGGTGTCTACACTCATACTTGCCATAAGTCACCACACTAGCCTGTTCTATGCCACCATCTTCTAACTGTCCATTATCTGTGGCTGCTGGGGACTGGGTATTTGTGGGCATGCTGACTATGTGTGGGGATGTTGTGGGTGAAAGTGGGATACCAACCAATGGCACAGAATCAGGCCCCAACAACCCCACCTGTGCCTCACTATGACCACCATCATCATGGGAGTCCGTTAAGACACTGACATCAGGTTGTAAGGGGGAGAGACACCAACCCCCATGTTCATCTGCGAGGGGAAGACAGCATATGGAAATGAATACCCTGCAGTATTATGTTTGCTCACACACACACACACACACACACACACACACACACACACACACACACACACACAAACACACACGCAAACAAAGCTCTCGGCAAACAATGGTAAATACCTTAAAAAACTCCATAAAGTACAGCCCAGCCAAAGCAACTAACTCCACCAGCAAAAACTCTGTGCAGAATAAAACTCCAAGTCCTCCAGCAGCACCATAAAACAGATAACTCCATACACACCCCTTAAGCAAAGCTCTCTGCAGATACCTCAGTGCAGATAAAGGATAACTCTACCAGCAAGCAACGGCAAAAAAACTCCATAAAACACAGGGCAGCCAAAGCAATGGCAAATACCTTGCTCAAAGGTCCGTCCATGTGGATAACTCCACCATTGAAATAAAACTGGCAAATACCTTAAGCAAAACATAGCCCAGCCAAAGCAATGGCAAATACTTTAAAGCATCATCTGTGCAGATAACTCTGCAGCTCTAGATAATTCCACCAGAATAAACCTCCATTGAAATAAAACTCCGAGTCCAGCAGCACCATAAACTCCAAACCCATTCATTTTCCTGCACAAACAGCTACAGCCGGAAATGTGAGCCCTTGAGCTGAATTCTGACAGGTTGATGGAGCTGACATAATCATGCACATGATATCAGCTCAAAAAGTGTGAAGAAAAAAATCAGAAATGAGGGAGTGCCACTCGGGAATCTTGGCAACCCATTATTTGGACCCCAAAACTAGGTAAAAACCGAGTAATTCAGTACGGCTGGAAGATATGTGAGAGGTGTGGCTACAGCTGGTTGACTGATGATGCTGCGTAAACTGTCTTACAACTTGGTGATATACTGGCTGGGGATCTCCTGCTTGTGTGGTATTCTTCTTACCTGAAAAGTCATATCCTGGTGTGGGCCCATAACTCTCAACTGTACAGTTTTTGGCAGACTATCCAGGTGTTTGTCTAGAAGTTTCGTCCAGACTACATAAACATGTCTTTTTATGGCAAGTTAGTTGCATATAATTGAAGACTGATGCTACAAAATAATGACAGACATTAGTGTTTCAGACTTCATAACCTTCAGACAATTCCTGCTAATGCAAAACCCATTATTCTACCGACTTTCTCAGTATGTAAGAGCAGTATTTACAACACGTGCCTATCACTGAGCCTTTGTCCCACTTTTATTTATGACCTTGTCCAGATGTCTTGCTGTCAGAGGTTGAGAGGTATGGGTGTGGGTACAGAGTGCATTCTACTGTGCAGAAATGTCCATTATATATGTAGTATATTCCACATAGCACTGTGACTTCCAGGTTTGTCAGTGGCAGAGCAGTACAGAATAATGTGCTGAACCACTGACAAACAGTTGTGTATAGGTTGATATGTTGCTATGACATTAGTAGGGTATTGTCCTTGAAGCCCTTTTAACCCACGCATATGAGAGTGTAGCCCATGTTAAGACATGTCAGCACACAGATCCCCTGTCCAGCAGGGACACAGGTGGAATCACAGGACTGTATTTTGTGTTTCCCATGCCCTTATACACATAGCACATCACTAGGGGTATTGAAGCACTTGGCTTGCTGTAGACAGTGATTGTATTCCACAGATGGGGGAGTATGTGGGACATGTATCTGTCACACTGACAAGCCTTACTGATATCACAGCCCAGGTTGATGCTGCATCTACAGGTTGATGGAGTGATTCTTTTTTTCTTTTTTTTTCTCAAAAATCTTTTTATTAAATTATGGAATATAACAAGACATCAACCAACAAACATTGTATATATATATATAGTCAATTAGGAGTTGATTTAAGTTATACAACATTGTAAAAGCACATTTCAACTCGTGAAAGTGAAAAAAAAAAATCAAAAACAAACTTTATATACAATATATACAAATGGTAACCAGGATGCAAATGATAGAATGACACCACAATCATATGAGAAAATAAAGTAGAAGAATAAATAAATCCCAACTGTACAAAAGATAAAAGTTTATAATCTAATGTTCATAATTAATAATAGAAAGGACCTTTTCTAAAACTTTATTATTTAAAGCCATTTTTTAGGACTTTTCAACATAGTTTTTTGTGCTGAAACGTACAAGTATGCCATTGTTCTAAAGGCATTCCAATTCAATTTAGTACGGTCAAGCCAATTTCTGGAAATGTAAAGTTTTATAAGAGAACAGATAAATATGAGTACATGTGTATCTGGTTTAGACAGATGCATCTTAGGTATATGTAGAATTGCAGTCTCCCAGGAAAGAGTTGACTTGTGATACCCCATTTTCTGTAACCTTACTTTCAAGGAGGTCCAAAGTTGATGAGAGAATTGGCAATACCAAAAAATATGTAAGAGGTCAGCATTAGGAGAGAAGCAACAAGGGCAGGAAGGAAAGTTATTTGCATCAAATTTATTAAGATTGGAGGGAGTATGATAAGCATTATTATTTATCATCAACTGAGTATAGAACAATTTCTTGAAAGGGGAGTGTTCCAAAGTATTTCTAATGGCCAAGAGTTTTTGTTTCTCATTTAATTGAGGATTATGTTTGTCCCAGAAGTTAGAAAAGAGACATAATGAGTCTTGAATTAATTTGTTTATCAAATTATAAGATTTTGATAACCTTTTCTCAGGTAATAATAATGCTCTAATTACCGTATCAATATTATTAAAATCTTGCTCCCTTGGGATTATATAAGCATAATTAGCCATAATTACATCTCTTAACTGACGCAGAATTATAGTATATTTACAATTGACTTTCAGTGTAGTTCGAAGATTTGCCAAAGACAAATCTTTGTGTTTCAAAATATCCCAAACATTCATATTCTTTATAAGGGGATATTTAGTTAAATTAAATGGTGCATTATCTAACTTTAAGTTAGGGTTCAGATGAAGTGGTTGTATTAGATGAAAAATATTATCAAATTTAATAAGTTTTAATAAGTCCTGAAATGCTTTGATCTTATGTTTTAGAAAGTTTGAGATTTTAAGTGAATTCAAAATATCTAAGGAGATAAATGGAATGGCAACAGGGTTTATGTTTTTGGATAAAATATACTGATGCCATAACTTCATCCAAATTGGACATTGATTATAATGAATGATATTCAGTTTAGAAATGGACAGTAGTTTGCTAGCCGAAATAATTAAATAATAGAGATACAAATTTGGTAAACCTAAACCACCCCTATCTTTAGAAGTTGATAATTTAGAGTAAGAAATCCTAACTGTTTTAGTGAACCACAAAAATTTAGCTAGTTCTTTGTTAACTTTATCGAAAAAAGATTTAGGAATGATTTGATCAGAAGAGTTGAATTGATAAAGAAATTTGGGAAGAATATTCATTTTAATAATTGCAGCTTTGGAAAGAAGTGATAAATTGAGAAGTTCCCATCTACGCATGCCTAACATTATTGATGTCCATATTTTAAGTAAATTATTTTGAAATGAAGACAGATTTTTATGATCTATATGTATACCCAGATATTTAACCCCAAAAATAATATGAATATAGGAGACTGGAAATAAATATGGTTTATGTGCCAGATGGTTTACGGGTAATATAAAAGTCTTTTGGGAATTAATGTGATAGTCCAACGCTAGAGAAAATTTCTCAATGGAATTAATTATTTTTTTAAGATCTGTAATAGGAGTTTGAAAATATATAACTAAATCATCGGCAAAAGCAGAGAAAAGTAAATTATTGTTTAAAATCCTAGGAATTCTATGAAATGTGTTTTGTGCTAAGTATAAAAATAATGGTTCTAAGTATAGATTAAAAAGAAAGGGAGATAAGGGGCATCCCTGTCTCGTGCCACTAGTAATCTTTATAGAATGTGATATGGATCTGTTAATATACAGTTTGGTAAAGGATTCTTTGTAAAGGGTTTTGATAAAATTAATATATGTGATGGGAAAATTAAAGCAGGACATTGTTTGAAAGAGGAAATCCCAACTCACTCTATCAAATGCCTTTGATGCATCAAGAATTAATGCATATATTGGGTTGTTGTCATTTTTTGTAAGATGAATAATGGATTCCAAAGAGAGAGTGTTATCCCATACATGTCTGTGAGACATAAAACCTGCTTGTTGTGGGGAAATTATTGATGATAGAACCTTCTTCAATCTGTTGGCAAGAATAGAGGATAAAATCTTGATATCTAAATTAATTAATGAGATGGGTCTATAATTATGAGGGTATGTTTTATCTTTGTTGTTTTTTAAAATTAGAATAGTTTTTGAGGTGTTCCAATAAAGATCCGAAATGTCATTTATTTTTATGTAGTTATAAACTTTAAGAAGGAAGGGTGCAATTACTGACTTAAATAATTTAAAGAATTCAGAAGTAAAACCATCAGGACTTGGGGACTTACCAAGTTTGAGTCTATCAATTGATTCAGATATTTCAAAAAGACTTAATGGGGCCGAAAGAATACTTTGCTGATTTTCATTCAAAGTAGGAAATGTTATAGAACTAAGAAAACTGTTTATATGACAATTTACTAATAAATTAGAAGATTTGGAATAAAGATCAGTATATAGTAATGTGAAGAGTTGCATAATTTCCTTGTCCGTGTTGTATAATTTATTTTTGAATTGTATGGGCGATATTTTGGGCCTATCAAAATTATTTTTAATTATTCTAGCTAGGGTTTTCGAAGGTACTTGTGCCCATTCAGAGTAGGTAACTAATAATCTTTGTTCCTGTATTGAAAGATTATTTTGATGTAATAAAATCAGATCTTTTTGAGAATTTATAATTTGTTTATAGACAGCAGGATCAGAATTTAATCTGTATTGATTCTCAAGAGACTGAATTCTTAGTTTTAACAATCTTTCTTTATTATTGAATTGTTTTTTAAGGTATGAGGCCTTACCAATAAACATACCCCTTAACCTTGCCTTACACGCCGCCCATTGAATATCATAGGGAATAACTGTTGAGTCTAAGTTGTTTTCCATCTCTTGAATTATTTCTATACACAGTTTACTAACTTCTTTATTAGAGAGCAAGTTGTTATTCAAAGTCCAACAGTTCCGTTTGAATGCATAAGCAAATTTAAACTTGAGATTCAATTTTAATAAAATTCTAGAATGATCCGAAAGAAATCTGGGCTCAATAATAAAATCCAAAACTGATTGTGTAAGAGAATTAGATAAGAGAAAGAAATCTAACCTTGACAAAAAATGATAACATTTTGAATAATAAGCGTATATATCTTTTTTCTTTGAGTATTTAATGTATTGTAAAGGGTCTATAAGGTTATAATCCATTATTAAATCTTCAAGAGCAGAAGATGCTTGGTAATTATATGAAGAGGAAGAACTAGTTCGATCAATGTCAGGGTTAATTACAGCATTCCAGTCTCCGCCCACTATAACATAATGATCTTTGTAATAAGAGAGGATATTATATATTTGTAAAATAAACAAATGCTGATGGTTACAAGGACCGTATAAATTTAGAACCAAAAGTGGTTTATCAAGATTGTATATATTAGAAGTAAAGTAGCACCATCTACCCTCCTTGTCATATTTTTCTTCAATAATAATCCCCTGAAATTTTTGTTTAATTATAATAGCTACCCCCCTGGAACTAGAGATATCCCCCGAGGCTATTATTTTTTGGATCCATTTTTTATTTTTATCCTTGTACCAATCATCTCTAGGTATATGTGTTTCTTGTAAAAAACATATATGAGCTTGAGATTTATAGATTAAATGAAACAATAAAGATTTCTTGTCTATATTTTGGATCCCTCTTACATTCCAGGAATCTATTGTTAACAGATTAACCATACGTCAATCTAAGGTCCATTAATATTGATGGAATAAACTAAATAAATTTATAAATAAAGAGAAGATGAAAGAAAGGAACAAACATAACTTAATTTTGTTAAAATGATTATTCTGAGTACAGATAAGTTTCAGTATAGGATTCATTGTAGTCTCATTTTCTTCCTTCTTCCCTAACCCAGTGCCTATCCACCTTAACCTAACGAAAGAAGGAAGACAAAAAAGTCTATACAAAAGAAGTAAGTACATGGTCACCCTTAACATCAAAATAAAAAAAAAAGAAAAGTATGTAAAGTCCTAAAAAGGACTATAAACAAGTTATCAAAACTAAACATATTTACATGTCTATCAAAACACAAAATGCCCGGCATACACATTCCCTATTCATCTGTATATTCACAAGCTCCTATACAGGTAAATATGATTGTAATGAATGTAAATAAACCATGCTAAAACAGCACTATGATATGAATTTATAAGGAGATATAGTGGAACATAAATATAGTTAATAAAACAATAATATGGCTAAACCCTGATAATCATAAATGTATATGAAAAAGGTTAAATGTATGTCATAAACCTTAAAAATATATGTAGTTTAATGAAATGGAGTATTGTCAGTTAAATATAAAATTGTAATATTTTTATGTTAATAATATATCTAAACAGATAACACTAATTAATCTTCTTCACTTAGATTAAATTAATTAGTAAGGCTCTAGTAAATGTGGTGTCTAAATAGTAAGAATACTAACCAAACTAGTCTAAAGTCCTACCATAAAAATGACATCACGTGACATCTAAAATCCATTCAAAAATTAATAAAATATATAGCATGTTATTATAAAAATAAATGAGAGCCTCTTTATGTATCATGTTGTTCTTATATTCTATTATATATAAATTTATCATTCACGTGTTTGAATCATACACATTAGAATTTATAACAAAGGCATCATATGGCCCTTAGTGACTATGTCTAAAAAATATAAATTCAAATAGTACAAGTGACATATAAATTCCTAAACCTGAATAAAAGACTTATTATTTGTTTATAATGAAGGATCAACAGCAAATAATGGACCCCTAGTTAGTTAATCACTATCCCAGGTTCAGTGTGAAACAGATAATAATAAAATAAAACACATTTAAAATTATGCGCCTAGAGCGCTAACTAGAATATATGAAACAATATAAGCATGAATGCTTGACTCAATGCACGACATATTGAGGTAATGGAATATGTAAAGAGAAGTTAAATCAGAGTCAGGCAGATAAATAGCCTGCTTCACAGGCACAGAGGCAGCAAAGCCTCCGCACGTCCGTGGAAGGCTTCCTGACCTTGTAACAAGCTTCTTGCAGTGGATAAATCAGAATAGCCATCCTGAGCGAGAGAAAATAACTTACTTGCAAAACTTCGTGATGGATTAATCAGTTGCAGTCAACTGCGCAGAGTCTTAGCGGTTGTCATCAGGTACAACAGTACGAAACCAGGAAGTCATTGTATTTAGTGATTAGAAAACACATTTAAAATTATGTGCCTAGAGCACTAACTAGATTATATAAAACAGTATAAAGATAAATGCTTGACTCAATGCACAACATACTGAGGTAATGGAACATGTAAAGGGAAGTTAATTCACAGTCAGGCTGATAAATAGCCTGCATCACAGGCACAGAGGCAGCAAAACCTCTGTACGTCTATGGGAAGCATCCTGACCTCGTAACAAGCTTCTTGCAGTGGATAAATCAGAATAGCCATCCTGAGCAAGAGAAAATAACTTACTTGCAAAACTTCGTGATGGATTAATCAGTTGGAGTCAACGGCACAGATTCTTAGCAGTTTTCATCAGGTACAACAGTACGAAACCAGGAAGACATTGTATTTAGTGATCGGAATATTCAGGGATTCAAATTACAGTTACCGATCACCTTAGAAGCAAGCAGTTAAGTTGCAGACAACGTAGCGGCACTCAGGATGATTTCAACAGGACGAACATGTCACAGTTTCCTTGGGAATCATAACATCATCATGCAGGCAAAACAGGAGGGAAAATAATTTGAGACTATGAACAGAAAACAAAACAACAGAACTCTAACCAGGTTGGTGGCGTTACTTTAGCACGAGAGTCTAGAAGATTTTCCCTCCATTCTGTTTGGGTGATATTTCATACAGAAAACCATATATCCACATAAACAAACTATAATGGAGTTTCTCAAAAATTATGGCACCTTCATATATTGGAATAAAGATGTTTAAGATATTATCATCTCTATAAACCAATAAAAACAGATATTACACACTATAAAGTCAGAGTGTTTATTCGTGGTAAAGCTTGTCATAACTTCTGTTATTTAAAGAATATTTACAATGTCATGTAAAATCACCAGTTAAATTCCAAAGTACTTACAATGGTTAGGAGAATTACTTTTGTATGACTGTGTCAGGAAGGATTTTGAATAATTTCAAAAAGATATCCTTAGCTTCTTGAGGTTCTAAAGCCATATAACCTCTGTCATTATAACTAAAAGAAAGTGTGTTTGGATACCTCATTCGAAATTTTATTCCCCTTTTGATTAGGTCAGCACAATAAGGTGATATTTTTTGTCTGTTCAGTTTTATTTGTGGGGGTAAATCCTGTGAAAAAGTCAGCTTATATTTATTCCAGATGAGGTATTTCTTACTCTTGGCTGCTTCTAAAATACTTTGAGTGTGCTGGTAATTTAGTAATCTTGTATAAATAATCCGAGGTAAAGTAGAGTCTTGTCTGGCACGCAGGGCTCTATGCGCTCTTTCAACAATTAAGGTGTTAGTAGTTGTCTCAAAGTTAAGTAATGCATCAAATATTTGTTTAGTCACTGAAATTAAGTTTTGGTTTTCATAAGATTCCGGTAATCCTCTAATTATTATATTATTCCTGCGACTCCTTGCCTCTAAATCCAGTAATTTGGCTTGTATTTCTGTAATGAGAACATCTTTGGATTTTAAATCACGTTCTATGGAGTCTGCTCTTATTTCCATATCCAGATTTTTATTTTCAATTATGTCCATTCTGTCATTAATCTGTCTTAGAGTTTTACCAAAGTCAGTAAATTGTTCAGAAAAAGACTGAATAGCACTTTGAATGGGCTGTAGTGCCATTTTCAAATCATCTAAATGAAAATTGGAGTCATTTTTATCTTTAGTACTTACTTTAATGTTCTCAGTAGCTTGTTTGGTGGTTCTTAATCTTTTAGACTCAGAGTCCTTTTCTGGAGAAAGCATAGAGGAGAATTTGGCCTTGGTTGTCTGCGTCTCCATGGAGTCAGAGTTGCCAGCCATGCCCAGAAAAGAGGTGTGAAAACAGGAATACTGACCCAGATAGGAGCTTCTATAGTGCACGTGTCCAGAGACTGTTGAGGCCAAAAGATAGTCTGAGGTAAAATAATATAAAAGTTGCACTTTTTCCAAAAATGAATAATCCCAGAATGAAGAAGATATACCAGAGATACTTTCTGTAGAAAAAACCTGTGGAAAAAATTCTCTTAAAAGTTATTAAAAATTGCTGGTAATATCAGAGTATTGAGGAGCTCAGTGAATAGAGAGCAGTCTATCCAGCGGCCATTTTCGTTATCGATGGAGTGATTCTTGACTTCCAGATGTGCAACAGTCCCATCAAGGCAGCATCTAGATTTCTTTGTATGCCAGACAGGGGGTCAGTAGAGTCTGTATGGAATGGGGTAGAGAGACAGTGGTGTTAGCCTATCTGTGTAGGGTAGGTGTTTGGGGTAAGGCCTTAGTGTTTACAAGACCCTGGTGTGTGGAGTCTACATGGTCTGTGGTGTGTAGGTTTGTGGAGTTCTCATGTCTTTTTTCTCTGAGGTTCCTTTGAACTTTGTTCCTTTGTTTGGGTTTTTGTTTTGTTGCAGACCTCCGCTTACATGGGTGGGTGTTGTGCATTTACAGGTGATGTTTACTGACTCCATACACTGCATGACACCTATGTTACTGCACAATTTGTTCTGGTGTGCACATTCTCCATTTGTCTGGCCAGTGGTTCCCCTTCCCCTTATGTGTATCTCTTTGTCCCAATGTAGTCCAATCACAAGCTTTGGCCACAGTGGCTGCTGTTATGTATTTATAATTCTAATGTGAGCGGCGTAAATGCTGTAACATCACATACAAGCTTGTTAGCAGGTTGTCCATCATTGCACCTCTACAGTTGCTGTGGTCCTTAGACAGTTTGTGTTGTTATATGTTATTATGAGGCTACATGTGGGCCTAGCTGTCATATCGTCACAGACTGACATCTGGACAGGCCCATATATGACAGTCAGACAAAGACTCACACATGGAGACATGGTGTTAATGATGTACTGCCAAACATAGACAGTTGGGAGACTGGTTTGGTAAATGCTTGCTTTCTATTATGGGTATGACATCTGCTTCCCCACTGTCTGCCATTGCTGTTTTGGTATGTCCCTTTATTGTTGTGCAAATAGTTGGCAGGCAATTGCAATGTTTAGGACAAGCAGAACAGATATCCAAGGCATACTTGTGCTCCTTCTGTGACAACCTGTCATTCCAGGGGTACGGATGTTGGCCAGTGACATGTTGTCGCTGCTGACACATTTTTGGCACCCTTTTATAACCTGGCAGTACACTGGCCTTCAGGTACCTGCTGTCCTAACAGGCACCATACATCTGGACAAAACCATAAGTAATGTGAGGACAAATGCCTACATATAGGGACCATTGTTAACTACTGGCCTTACTAGAAAGATGATACAATAACAGGTTTTGCATTAGCATGCATTTTCCTAAAGGGTATGAAGTCTGAAACTACAATCTGTCATTATTTTCTGACTTTAGTATTTTGTGATTTGCCAATGATTTGCCAGGAAACCACAATTTCCTGATAGAGACTATAAATATGATGTAAACCTCTGGACATTCTGTGAAATGTCTGTACAGTTGAGAGGCATGCTAGGCACTATGTAGGTTACTCTGAGCAGTTTACTGTCCATATGTGTGGCCCCCCTGTCCCTGACCTGTTCAGCCTTCCTTCAGTAAAAGGCATTGACATCTGGACAGTGTGTACAACTCCTACCATAGCTGTATTTGACATGCAGAATAGTTGGCACTGCAGTTCTTGGAACATGGACCCTGTCAACCACAGTACTGTACCTAGGCCACTAAGACAAGACAGCCAGGAGTAAATGCAGGCCACATACTGACAGTATTGACCACACACATATATATATAGCTCATTGACCCCTGCATATTGTGGACATGCAGCAAGTTATCAAGTTGATTGGGACAGCCCTGGGAATGTGTGCTCTTCTGCTTATACCCTAAGAACATTACTGTTACTGCATTTCTATGGGAACATTGGTGTGTGGGGGGGCACATCTGTCCACATTTGCACAGGCTGCTGATGTTCCCTTTACATTTTGGTTCCATTTAGCATAGTATTGTACCTGTCTTGGAGACTACAGGCATATCATTAAAGACCACAGGTTAGACTGTAATGGCAGCCATTTGCATTTCAGACCTCTCCCCCTTCAGAGCATTACTGCAACTGCATGACCTGCTGTGATATCACTGTGTAGGTCTGTATGTGCATATTTAATCATTGTCCCCATTTGTGGGCCCTTGCAATACATTTCTTTATAGTTTTCTACTGCTGACTTGCTGGGTGAGGCTGAGGAGTGAGTATGGGACCCCCACTTTGACATCCATGCATGTGATCTGTGACCCCTCAGTTTGTTAACCCCCACATATACTGCAGTGAGATTTGTCACCTATGGGAGTACTACATTGTCTGTGAAAGCCAGTATTGGGTAGACATTTCCTGTTGTCCCACATAGCTGTCAGTTGTCTGCTGCTATCCCAGTAGGCCAATTCCCTTGCATGCATGCATCGATACCATAGCTGTGCTACAACAACATATTACTCCTTTCATTTATTGTTAAGAAGACTGACTTACCTTGTGCCTGCAGCGGTTGTGAGGACAGTGCTTGAGGACTGGCTCTGTTGGATGCATGCAATACACAGCCTATACATGGTAAGATACAGGTAGTGTGATGTGTATGGCATCCATTTTACTGTGTGCATGAGTCAGAGAGAGGTGTCAGTCCCTGGGTCCCTACAGTGTCAGAGTGTGTGCTATGCACTGCCTCCTTGACAAGGCCTGGGCATACTGGGCACTCCTCCATCTGACTACAGGAGCAGGCTCAGGGGGTTCCTCCTCTGAGTCCCCCTTTGCCTGTGGGGGCCTTTGCAATTGTGGGGGCTATGTGGCCCTTCCCTGTGATGTTCCTGATGCAGCTGTTTCCACAGGATCATATCGTTTAGCATGGCACATACTATGAACATGTGTACACATGTGGGTGGAGAGTACTGCAGGGCTCCACCAGATATGTCAAGGCAATGGAACCATGACTTGAGCATCGCAAACACATACTCTATAATGTTCCTGGTTTGTGTGTCTGCCTTATTATGGCATTCTTCAGTGTGTGTGTGTGTGTGTGTGTGTGTGTGTGTGTGTGTGTGTGTGTGTGTGCGTGTGCGTGCGTGCGTGCGTGCGTGTGTGTGTGTGTGTGTGTGTGTGTGTGTGTGTGTGTGTGCATTTCTGATGGGTGTCATCATCCATGGCTCCAATGCATAGCCAGCATCACCCACAAGATGGCCATATGGAATATCCCCCCTGGAAAATGCCTGGTACAGCTATGAGGCATGCCAGATGTGGGAGTCATGATAACTACCAGGGCTGCCAGTACACACATTGCACATGATCAGGAAGTTGATGGAGTGATAGCCCTTGTGGTTGACATAGACTCTACCCTCTTCACTGAGTGGTGCCTTAATGTCTATGTCTATGGCACCCAGTACTCTGGGTAATCTGCTACATGGTGGAACTGATGCATATTGCTGGTCCTCTCCTCACGGGTGCTGGGGAAATATATGTGCTCAACGGCATGTGTTAGCATGACATCCAGGAATTGGTGGAGTACCCTGGATGCAAATTACTGTGAGACCCCCATGATGTCCCCAGTAGGTCTTTGGAAGGTACCTTTAGCTAGTATTCTTAAGGCTACACATACCTTAGATTCAACTGGGATGGATTCGCCTCTGTTGGATCTGGGTCTGAGGTGAGGCTGGCACATCTCACAGAGTTGCTGAACTAAGTCCCTGTCCACCCTGTAGTGCTCTAGTAACTCCAGATCATGTAGCCCTTGGTAGGTTACCCAGGGTCTGAACACTCTTGTCCTCCTCCTCAGTCTGGGACAGTTGTCAGCATTATCCTCCTCACTGCCCTCAGCCTCTAGCACATACTGATGTATCAAAGCAACAGCATCCCCTAACATTTTGTCAGTTAAAACTCCCCTGAGTGTGTACACCAATGGTGTGGGGAAAAAACAGCCTGAAAGGTGTTTGCATACTTTATACTGCTGTGCTGCAGATGCTGACTGTGTGATTGGCTGACTATGACAGATTCCACCTGCTAGCTATATTATTAGTACTTGAGTGCCTTTATTCTTAGGTTCATAGGTTCATAGGTTCATACTAGGCTATCTGCCCTAGGGCATTTATAAGCCTAGCCAGAGTGTGTTTGGCTTTCGCCACCCATTTTAAATGAATTTTGCTATGCCCTTTTCTGAGGTTAGTATACTGTGCCTCTGTCTAACAGTGACACAGAAGAGATACCCAGGGTAAACCTACTATCTCCCATCAACTCATCAAGATTCCTCTTGAAGAGAGTCAATGAGGGACTCTGCCTAACCTGGACTGGGATTTTATTCCAGAGTGAAGGGAGCCTCTGGGTTATGAATCTATCCCTCCAGCATGTCCTATTTATTTCAGTGCTGAGGTTCAAGTCTCCCGAGCCCGTAGCTCAATGGGATTTGGATTTTCTGAGGTGCAGCATGTCCATTAATTCCGGGTTGGACATGGCTTTATACGTCAGGCACAGATCGCCTCTGAGCAGGTGGTATGCCACTGAATAGAGCTGGAGTTTCTTTAACCGGGCAGCATATGGCATCTGTTTGAGCCCTTTGATCCTCTTGGTGAGGTACTTTTGGGGTCTTTCCAGTTGCTGCAGGTGTCTGGTAAGGTACATCCCAAAAGGGGCATTGTACTAAATTATGGGCCTGATGAGGGATGAGTAAAGAGGCACGATGACCTCCCCTGATCTAGATGTGAATCCCTTCATGATTAGGTGGGCTATATAAAATGTTTTTCTAACCACTTTGGCCACGTGGTTGTCAAATGAGAGATTGCTATCAACTTGGTTCCCCAGGTCCCTAATTACTTCTTCCATACTTAATGAATTACCACCTATGTGGTAATTTGTGGGCACTTTGTTTTTGCCAAAGGGTATGATTATACACTTTTTGGCATTTAGCTTGAGGTCATGGCTCTGGCACCAGTTGTCTGTTTCTATGAGGCCCTTTTGTAGGATACTTGTCTCAGCTGGAGAGTCTATTATGTTGTCCAGTTTGCAGTCATCTGCGAACTTGGTCAGCCACAGTCCTTCCGTGTTAGCCTGTACCTCCAAGAAATATATACCGAACAAGAGAGGTCCCAGGACTGAGCCTTGTGGGATGCCACTTGTAACTGGTTTGGAGTCTGACATGGCTCCAGCAATTCTAACCATGTGGGTTCTGTCCTTGAGCCAGTTTGCAACCCATCTAGTGACATAGGGGTTTATATTTAAGCTGGTGAGCTTATTTATAATGCCCGAGTGGGGTATTGTATCGAAGGCTTTTGCAAGGTCCAGGTAGGCTGTGTGGACCACCTTCCCCTCGTCAATGGCCTTGGTGACTGTTTCAAAGAAATCGACCAGGTTTAAGAGGCAGGATCTGCCCTTAACAAAGCCAACTGGGTAGGATCCAGTGTCTGTAGGTCCCCAATATCTTTATTTATGAGGTCCATGATGATCCTTTCCAAGGCTTTGCAGACCAAGCTAATCAAGCTTATGGGGCGATAGTTTCCAGGATCTGTTGAGGTACCACCTTTGTGGAGAGGGTCCACTGTTGCTGTACGCCACTCTTTGGGTACATATCCTGTAGTAAGGCTGAGATTGAACAGTAGTTTTATGTTTGGGTTTAGTTCTTCTTGGAGTTCATGTTGGACGCAGCCCAGGACACCGTCTGGTCCCATTGATGCTGTGTTTTCTGCTTTGGAGAGGGCGGCTCTTACCTGAGCATCTGAGATGTCAGGGGGGCAGCACTCTGCTGAGATAGATATTTTCCCTTTTGGTGGGGAAGGGGGGGAGAAGTTTGCACTGAAACTGTCAGCTAGGATGTTGGCAATGTCTGTGGGTTTGGTGTATTTTTTTGTCATTTTGGACTAATTCTGAGCATATCTGGGAATTCCCACATAGGTTCCTAACATAACTAAAGAAAGCCTTGTGATTATCCTTAGTGTCCTGTGCAATTTTTCTCTCGAAGCTGGCCTTAGATTATTTTATGACTGCCCGTAGTTTTTTGCTAATACTGATCAGAGATGCCTTCCCTTTTTGGGATTTTGCTCTATCATGTAGTAGCTTCCTCCTTCTATTGTATAGTTTGTTTATGGCTGGAGTCCACCAGACAGGACACCTAACTTTGGAGGATTGGGTCTTGGTTTTATTTGGGATTACATGATCCATGCATTCCTGAAGGTGTTCATATTCTGCTGTTTACCTTTTTTTTTCTTTCCATTTCCACCACTTCTAAGCCATGTGGCCCACAGCACAAACCTGCTGCTCAAATGTAAACACTTCTGCTAGTTTATGTTGTTTTTTTTTTTTTTTTTTTTTATTTCTGTTGTGTTTAAGCCCTGCAGCATGCTGCCCAAACCCCTGCAGCTATAGTAAACAGTATTGAGCAGAAAGGAACCTCCCAGGGAAGTGTACATGCTCTGCATTTCTTGAACTAGCTCAGACACATCCCCTTGCTTAGCTGTGCTTAGCTGAGCACAAATAGAGGCAGCAGAGCTCCAATGTGCTTACACCATGCATGACACACACCCTTTTCATGTCAGCTGCTTCTCCTGCTTACACTGCTGCATTATAGCGCCTACACAGTTAGGGTTAGGTGCAGGTGGATACAGTCTCCTATTTTGCTATTCAATAAATTTAGCTCATTTTCATACCCCATTGCCTTAGTCTCTTGTTACACCACTACACAGGAGCCTATCTCCTTAGCTACCACTGTTACCTGTTATTGTTTTGGTTCTGCATGCTACCCACTATAAAGGCAAAATTCAGATTTCATTTAAAATTGTCTTTTTAATTTTTTTGTGCACAATCTCGTTTGCGCGCTGCTGCACTATGCTTAAACGGCCGAAATTAGCCAAAAAAATAAACTTTGATTTTCTTAATTTTCCAACTGTTTCCATACCAATGGCCATATTTTTGGCCATTGGCATCCCTAATAGTCATAACACATGCTTTACTATGAGCTGTCATGCCCCTGTTTTGATTTTTGCAGAAATGTACTCGGTTAGTAACCGAATACATTTCTGCAATGGATACTGCTCTGACACGGATGCCTGCCTGCTTACTGAATCACTAATTCACCTCATTTGCATGGTTTTCACCAGAAAATGAGGTAATTAGCATTATTCAGTGGTGGTCCAACTCAGAATAGTGCTAGCAGGCTTGTGCACACCCCAGCCTTATTTACTGGATTGTTCTGCGGCCATATTCCGTGCAGAAGCTGCTGCACTATTCTAACACAGAGATTTTCCTTTATTGAATCCCAGCCTGAGATTGGGGTCTCTCTTGGATTTCTCCTTTCCCTGAGCAGGAGTTGAGAAAACACAGTAATTCACATTGGTGGGTAGATGGGGTGAAGCCAATCTGCAAAAAGGCCAAAATTGTTTTGTGTTTTTTTTTTTTTTGGATTTGCCAAGGACAGTTTTGTATAGAGAGTCACTGTTTTGTTATCAGCACCGTGGAAGTTACATAATGTCTATTGCACAAAAGTTGCATTTTAGTTATCGAGTGCAACAAATTCATATTTTAGATAGTAAGATTGCAACATGCAATTAAGGGCATGAAAACCTTTGATAAAATACTTCAGAATGTATAATTCATTTAAATAAGAAAGATATCTGGTTATACAGTTAAAGTGGAAATGGAAAGTATTCAAGGTATCAGAAAAAAATTCTTATTGAATGTAAGGCTGAGACAAATTACCAGAAAATTATTGTTTTGAAAATGTAAACAGTGTCAACAAAAATTCAGGGATGGTATTATGATTATAAGAACTATGCAGCAGTTCTAATTCATCCAAAAATCCAGTATTAACTACAGAGCTTTTTCTAACAAATAATTTTAATACCTCACTTAGTCTTCTTTCATAATCTTTAAACAACATACTGCATCAATCTCACCACATAATGGGGAGGGGGGGGGTAAGCGATGAAATCATCCTGGGTCCCTACATCTTCATAAGTTAGTACTAGGCTAACTGTCCTTGTCGACCATTTTAAGCCTAGTCAGTTACCCCATGTGAGAATGGAACCCTGCACCTTTTGTTTGTAAGGAAAACACCTTAACCATTATGCCATCATCCCATAGAGGGATGATAGCTCTCCCTAGAGGAGACTCTGAAATGCTTCTAGTCTTATTTTTCATCTGAATCGGCAAAGACTGAATCATAATCAGAATTGGTAAATTTGGAGAAAAGTTGTTCTTTTCAGAAATGATAGCATATTACTACAGAGCAGCCTAGAGATATGGTTAGGTAAACCCATTTGGTAGTGTACAGCTATGCAGGTTGTCCCCTTAGCTTTATTTTATATGCTGTAATATGTCAATGTTAGTGTAATGATGTATAAGAAAAGTGCAGATAATTTAACTAAAAATAAAAAAGATACATGAAACAGGCATATCAAATAAAACAGCTTTATTACTATATGAAGCCTTACATAATCAGCAAAATAAAGAATGAAACAGAATCAAAAGAGGTGAGATTTAACCCAAAGGTTCACTGACAATGAGCACAGGATACTACTATATGCAATATTTCAGGAAATATAACATGGCAATAGATAAAATACAGGAAGTACATGTAGCACTGACAATGAGCACAGGATTCTACTATATGCAATATGCCAGGAAATATAACATGACAGTAGATAATACAGGAAGTACATGTAGTACAGATAATGAGCACAGGATACTACTATATGTAATATGCCAGAAAATATAACATGGCAGTAGATAATACAGAAAGTGCATGTAGCATGGATAATGAGCACAGGATACTACTATACGCAATATTCCAGGAAATATAACATGGCAATAGATAATACAAGAAGTACATGTAGACATTAACAGTTTGCAAAGAACCATCAAGTCACTTACCTTTGCTAGTCACACAAATCATGCATGGTAGACCATGTGTAAGGTAACTGAGATGGATTTTCCATGACAGAATTACTTTCTCCCAGTTTAGGGACTGGGACTTCTCGTCAGTATGACTGAGGTACTTTATTTGGTACATCTTTGTAATGATTTAGGGTAGGTTGTCTGCTAAACTGACCAAGTCATAAGCTGTCTTTGCAGTCTTGTGTCATGTGAGTCTGTATAACCTGACTTAATTACACAGCACTGAGGTTACCTCAGTTTGGATAGAATTTACGAATGGTACTGTCCTGGGACTGGAAACTACTGTGTTGAAACCATTGTGACTCACTTGACCCTGTCATTATCATATATGTTGTACTACAGTTCGTGTAAATAAGTACCAAATTATGTTATTTCATTGATTTTTGAAATGTCATTGCTAATATTATTTTGTCAGTAGTGATACTTCAACTATATATAGATATACAGAAGTTCCTGCTAATATGTTTTTCTTATGTTGATGTACTTTTTTATAAGTAAATGCAATACATCTTACACTGATAAAAAAGTCACCAAGACACTTAGATATAGCAGTACAAATATAAATGTGTTATTCATATAAATCAAATCTCAAAGCTTAACTTGATCAGACAAGAAGGTACAGGTTCATTTAACCTTGGTTCAATTTATGTAAAATTTCCTTGAAGCGTTGTTTCATCTTTTCCCAAATGGATTGAAAGGGAGGTGTAACAAAAGATTTTCTGAAGAACAATTTCATTTCAGCAATTGTTGAAAAAGCATGCTTCTCTGGACACTGAACGCCTAGTATACAATATTTTCTGTAAAATCCAATGATTCATTGTGCTTGCCTTGCCAAAAATCAAATATTTCAATTCTAGAAGAAATACTGGATATATTTTCTTTTCATAACACTGATGAGCAAAGAATGTTACTGATTCCCAAGGACACTTGTTGTTCGTGTTTCCTGCCTAACCTTTATTTCCCAGATGTGTTTTTTTTCTGACACCACAAAATAGAAAGTACTGATGTAAAAACATCTGACAGCTATCTGTTCTCACTGTAAACACACAAAATCTCTCTCACACAAAAACACACATACACAAAAGCATGTGCATCTTTGCCCCATCCCTAAACTCAAACATACACACACAGTCTCATAAAAAGAAATTCATGCATGCACACACACACACAAACACTCAGAAACACATGCACGCACATGCACAGACACACACACACACACACACACACACACACACACACACACACACACACACACACACACACATATAAATGTACTCCCACACACACAGTCTCATAAAAAGAAATACATGCATGCACATGCATGCACACTCGTGCACACACGTGCACACACGCACACACACACACACACACACACACACACACACACACACACACACACACACACAGATTAGTTTAAATAAGTAGACATACTTTCACATGTTAGAGCCACACTACATTCTTGCCCTACAGAACTATTCTACTCTGCTATTCAGATGGTAACATTTAAAACATTGACATAATCTTGACCCAATTTAATTTGTCTTCTATTGTATTTTGATTTATAAAGATTAACATTGAAAAGAAGTAGAATAAAAAATGTCTTTAATTTGTGTATTTGAAAGTGTCTCAGGAATGCTATATGACTTATTTATATAGATTTAAAGGGTCTAAATCATATGGTAGAAAATGTATAGGAAGCCAGATTCACAAATGGTCCTCCTGCAATCCACAAAGGAGGCAGTACAGAGTGTCATAACAACAGGACTGACAACTATATGATTTACTAACAGATACAAAGATAGGTTTGGGATTTCTTAGTGCATTGCAGGTACCAGTGACAGTGCTTTGAGCTCTAGTTCAGTTCATCATACATGCAAATAGTGCATGGAATACTAGGAATTTTATACAGAGTTGGATCATAGTACAAGGACAAGTGACAAACTGTATGGTCCAAAGAAATCTAACGTAGGACTGTAGAGCTCTTAGACTGCATTGGTCAGAGAAGCAGGTTCATTAAGTAGTAAATAGTCAATATTTGTTTGTATTGTAGTACAACATTTGTTTGATAAAGCAATGCATTACAGCTAAAGTGATAAATGGAATGTATACTCTGTGTGCTTTACTGCAGTCCAGACAGTATGGACATGTTATGTGTCTACCTGCAGAAGACTACACCAATGCCAGACCAAAGACAAGAAGTAATGTATGAAAACCATGTAGGCAGTTAGCATAGTCATGAAGGCAGTTACCATAGTCAAGGTAATATTTAGCCCGGCATGGATAACTGAAATAAATAATTGTTCTGACACTTTCTGCCTTATATATTGTTTGGCATGCTATACAAACTGTCTACAATGCAGTATTATTCCATTTGATTTCTTGTGTTAACTAAATAAAATATGGCATATATAGCAGTCTGTAAACTGTGTTAGCATTGTTGTTGACTATGTGACATAGTGCTGGAATCCAATAACCCAGCTAATATTGGTGAAGAGGTGGTGTTAGTCCTCCTCCAACAAGAAGGAAGTTGATGTCATGAAACTCATTTCTTGCTAATGAATCTTTGGTTGAGATCATGAACCTAGCAGGGACTATCTGTTTGAAGAAGTACATGCAGGGCTGCTTCAGGGGCAGCATCACTTGTGAAGCACACAAAGAAATGATAGGCAGTACTACAAAATCCCCCATGGCTGCCTGGATGATGGCTCTGTAGTGCTCAGTTGTCACCTGAAAAAGGACAAATTGGGAGAGTTGCCATTGTTGTAAAGATGGTCGGCAGGAGAAGGGACTCAAAGAGAAATGTTTCAGCAAGCTACATATGCTAAACCGTTCATCTCCAGATGTATTGCACATTAGTTTAAACTCAATCCACTTTAACACGACCCTTCTGCAGCCCTTCTGCTCTATTGCCTGTGCATGTCATGTAACTATTCCTCCTGTTTTTTCTGCGTAATAGCCATATTTAGTACATTTTGTCTACAGACTTCACTGCATCCCTCTAGAAAATAGCTTTCCAGTATTCTAGATGGAGAAGGTCTCATGGCAAGTAAAAATTAAATAAATTAAACAAAAATATGCTTGCATTAAAAATGAAGTTTATTTCCAAAACATATTTAAATGTTTACAGATAAATAACCCCTTTTTTATTTGGTTATATTTTAAAGATCAAATGAAAGTTTTACCAAAGAAAACTGTTTAATAAGTGCTGCCTTCTTTAAAATCTCTGATCAGCTGGTGAAATTTAAGCAAACCACAAAGAAATGTGCAGCTTATTAAAAGCTATGTCCTCACCAAAAAATGTATGATTTTTCTCTCCTAGTTACAGGCTAGCACTCTGATGGCATAAGATCAGAGGTGCAGGAGTTTTGACATCTGGAAATTATGCTATCATTCATATCCAAACCCCTGTTTAAAAATAAATAAATAAATAAATAAAAATAAACAAAGAACAGGACCCAGGCAGCAATAATATTTAATGAACAGAGTTATATGCTTTAAATATAAATGTCACCTGGCTGCCAAAACTGTTCAAATAGAGAAAAGCAGAAGAAAAAGTAACAATTAAAATAATGACATTGGAATTTTTCTGTTATTTATTTATTTATTTATCCTTTGTTGACTGAGTTAGTCCCACTAGATATCTTTTTCAGGGGAGACCTGAGATGGCATTTACACTGCTAGGGGAAATTGGCCAGCACATCGGGGAACATCCCCGATTCTTTGCAGCTCCTAGATGGATTCCTACAGCAGCAAGGAAGAGACCTAAAGGAAGCAGCAAAATGGAGGAAGAGAGAAAAGATATGGAGAGTTTGGAGGTTAAATGTGAGAATCTGGAGAAAAATGTACTTGGTATGGAACTTCAAAATGTAAACTAAGATTCCAGTTTGGTGGATGTTACAAATGAGAGGTGTTTAGATGTCTCATTGGAGATAGAACTAAGTGAGGCTGTGGAAATGGTGTCAGTAGGGCTTGCAGATGATACTCTGTTAAAAATAATAGCGTAGGATGATCCAGGTGACAGTTGTGCTGCTTCATGGGGTGGAATGGCTTATAACTTTTTCAGAAGTGCTGAGGATGTGGAAAAGGAACCAAGTGAAAAGGCAGCAGTAAAAACTAATGCAACAGTGACAGAAAGTAAAAAAGGAAGGCAGCAACAAACTGAGAAGGTGTCTGGTTTTGTGCAGCAGATAATGGAGTGGCTAAAACCTATGTAGAAGTGACAGATGGCAAGAGAGGAAAGCAGCAACAAACTACAAGTAAAACTATTTTTAAAAAGAAAAGACCAATCGTGATGATAAGAACAATAAATTGCACTGTAATAGATATCATGTATGGGATAATTTAGTAATTGTTCAGTGTTTTAAAGTTCAGGAAATTCAGAATTTTATACATGTTAGAAAAGAGACTTTTTGTGACAACACTTGAAACTGACGGACTGATGATATTTTTTTTAGAATTGTGTAACAAAAAGAAGGGCATTTATCTGAGGAGAAATTATTTGTTTTCTGGTATTAAATGTTAAAAAATGTTACTTTGCAGTTAAGAACAGAAGAACTGGAAGAAGATATTGTTAAAAATGCTTACAGGGTCTATGTAAAGCTGTTGATAATATTGTGAAAGTTAGTGATGAGAAAAACTTATGGAATGGAGGGTGGAGGCTGTAAATTGTTTTGTGAGGACTTGTCTCATTTAATTAATGATTATGACAAGGTACAAAATGATTGTGACAGTTTTGTTTCCTATTTAAGAAATTTTGGCCTGGTGAATATATTCTGTGTGAGAGACAGACATTTAAGTTATCTTAGCTCACATTTCACATGCTTTTTTCATTGGTTAATTTGAACTGTCTCCCGAGTTATACTTAAATAGAAACTGAAATTCTGGGCCTTTGTCTTTGAAAGATTTCAAGCCTGCATAAGGTATTGCACTACTGGTGATTCCATGCTGGGTGAGAAAGTAAAGCTATATTTTTTCTGTGACTGACAGAGCTGCTTTCTGTCTTAAATGCTTCATTTTGTTTTCTGTTTTAAGAAGTCTTGGCCTGGTTGTTTTGCTCTGTGTAACAGACAGACACTTAAATTATCTAGGCTCATATTTCACATGCTTTTTCATTGGTTAATTTGAATTGCCTCCTGAGCAATACTTAAATACAAAGTGAAATTCTGGGCCTTTATCTTTCTCTGAAGGATTTCAAGCATGCATAAGGTATAGCACTACTGGTGATTCCCTGCTTTCACACACCTTCCCATTTGTCGGTCTTCTTTTTAAACCTGGTGATTTTAAGCTTTCCACCACTACTGTAAAGTGAGCTTAATAAGCCCCTCCCTTTTTACAGTGCTGCTATCTTGAATTTTTATCTAAATTATTATTTGCCTTTCCTTGTGATTATATTGAAAAAGTGCATTTTGCCTCTTATTGTTTGTTGTACTGATTTACTTCATCTGAATTCATTATCTAGCTAGCTGTTGGATAAAGCAGTGTATTTTTACACTTTACAAGCACTTGTTTTCTCATCAGGGTCAGTGCATTTTCCTTCTAGTGCACTGGGAGGTAGCCTGTTCTGTCTAGGTAGAGGAAACACTTGAGATTTCTTCATGTAGTTTTATTGGCTAATGAGCTTATTAATCAGCTTATCTTGTGTTTAGTGCCTTTATAAATGTTTTACAATTCAGTAGCTGTCGGCTCATTTATACAAAGTAAAGTACTTTTAGTGAATAATCAAACTTTTATGAGCTGTCCAAGGTACACTGCTGTATTCATATCCTTATATTTGTTTGTGGTAGCACTTCACTCCAGATGCTCTTTTACTATGGTTTTACATTAGGAGGACTGGGATTATTCATCTTGTGGCTGTAGGTGTTTATCTGGTCTTTCTGAGCTGGAAAACCCACAAAAGGGGCTCTAAATATTTTTTTGCACTTCTCTTATATACAGTGACTGTTCTTCAACAGTTAAAAAAACAGTACTGTTTGCTGCTGTTTTGCACTGTATTTTACCACTGCATTTGTTGCACTTTGACAGTATTTCACAGCAACTGCTGTTTTTACTTAATTTAAGAAAAGATCTGTTTCTGCTGTTTTATTCTGTTGCTATTATTAATTCAAGTAAAACTGTGCTGCTTTTTACACTATTGTTTATTTAAAAAAATTCTGCTTGTTTTTCTGTTATTCCTTTGTACTTCTGTTTGTCATAGTATAGACTGGATTCAGACTGGCTGAATTCAGTTCTGTTTGTAGACTGAGCACTAAAAATCAGGATATCTTTTTTTGGAGAAGCCCCTTTACCCTCATGGCAGGAGCATACAGTAGGGCTATCTATTTGAAGGTTACTAGTTCAGGGCACAGCTTGAGCTATTTTATTGGTGCAGGGCTCATTTTGAGCTTTTCCAATGGTTTCTTTGTATTAGCTGCTTTCTTCTTGCTTGCATGTAGTGCACCATTGGGCACCACCATGCAGATTGGGTAACTCTTGGCAGTTATAGATAAAAAAGTGCCAACAGAAGTATTTTCTCTTAGAAGTGTCTGCTATCTAGCAGAGCAGTTCTTGAATAGCTCTCAGTTGTTCAGTGAACCACCCAGCAGAGATTCTACCTCTTACCTATCAACATCAGACCCTATAGATCCCCTCTTTTATAAACCTCCTACTGTACACCCCATATGTTTGTCACCCTAAAATAGCTCCCTGCCTGATACCCCCATCTTTTTCTCCTTATCTTCTGAGATACCAGGTTCAAATCTTGCATTATGGACTGTCAGTTTTCCTCTGTTTCTCTTGCCAGCCTGGTGGACATGGGATTTTTGAGGCAGTGTAGCAACTACCTAATGTACACTGACAACCCCTTACTCATAAATCACTCAAGTACAATTTGCGAGAGATGCTCCTACACTAAGAATCTGGAATCACTGCTCTCTCACAACCAGAACAGCAACGTTAAACAGGTTCACACACCATGATTCCTATTTGTAATATGCACCAAACACGTAAACCATCATATGCAGACGTTCTCTCCAGAAACCTACCTAAACACCAGAGACCTCCAAACACAAACATGCTACACCTAACACAACACCCAAAGCACCCAATGCACATAAAAACACAAACACCTGTGTCTCACCAAATAAGCCCTTAAGGCAATGCACAACTATTCCAAATGTTTTAGTTATAGGTGACTCTATAGTGAGGCATATCATATAGATGCCCCACTCACCAGGTTGAACAAGGAAAAGGTTATGGTCAGCTGCCTGCCTGGTGCAAGGATTCACCAGGTCACATATGCACTCAAGTCTCTCAACAAGTATCGTTATGACTCTGTCATAGTTCATATTGTTGTGAACAACTTGAGATGTACTTCTCTGGACTATAGGAAGACAGATATGATTGAGCTCTCTAAATATGTGTCCCAGGTGGGTAGGTCCCTCGCTTTGAGCAGCATTTTGCCCTTGCATAGGATGATACCACAATATAAGCAGAAAATGATTGACTTCAATAACTGGCTTAGTTTCTGGTGTCAATGGATCCAGTCTAAGCGGATCCAATTTCTGTCAACCTGGGATGACATGGTGGATAGATGATGCTGCTTTGCCATAGATAGTCTTCATCTGGCACCTCTAGGCTTTCAGTTGCCGGCTAAGGCACTTGCCTCCCTCATAATGCCTTTTTTAGGCAAGGTCAGAACAACAAAATTCCCAGTTTGAAAATATCATACACAAAGAAACTAAGGGTCATGTTGCTAAATGCTAGGGGTTTAAATCAGAAACTGCATTCTCTGGAAGCACTCCTGTCCCTGGAAGATTTTGACAGTTGTGCAGTCACAGAAACCTGGCTCAAGGCCACAGAAAGTACCCCAACCTTGCAAAGCTACAATGCCTTCCACACCTTCAGACAGCAGACTGAAGGTGTGAGAACCAAAGGAGGTGGAGCATCTATCTTCATTAAAGATAATTACACCTCTAGACTGGTTAGGCAAAAAAACTCTATGGAGCTACTCCAAGTCCAAATTGCCATGAGTAAGACCCTCCTTCAGGTCATCATCAGTTACAGGTCGCCTTCCATGAACCAAGATGCCTACACAGCTTATTTAGACCTACTTGGGACAATTAAGGTACAACCTAACACACTAGTCATGGGTGACTTCAACTATCCTTCATTAATTGGGAAATTTATATGAGCCCAAACTCACTACCGTAAAAGTTCCTGGACTTTTTTAACTCAAATGCTCTGGAGAAAATATTGCAGCACCCCGCAATGGTCTCCAATATTCTAGACCTGGTCCTCACCAATATGAGTGACCGATGCAATGCCTCAAGGGTAGGGCCCACACTAGTTAAATATGACAATAAATCAGTAATTTTTGAAGCAGCAGTAGTACCAGAACTCCCCAAAGGAGAAGTCAGGCTAAAAACCTTCACCAATGCTGAATATACCCTCCTAAGGGAAGGTATAACTGACTTCCAAGCTCCAGTTTCCACACATGGCATTGACATCTATACTAAGGTATACACTGATGCCCTGTATAAACATCTACACACATGTATAGACACAGCCATGCTGGGTAGGATTAAAGCAAGAGCCTCAAGAAAAAACAAACCATCCTGGTGGACAGCTACCATTAATAAATTATACAATACGCAAAATAGGCTGCTGTCTAAAAATACAAAAGTGAGATCCCAGAACTGCAACTTCAGCCTAAACAAGCAAATTAGACAACTCATAAAATCTTCAAAGAACAACAATGAGAAACAATTTAGCACCCATAGCCAAGGATAACCATAAGACTTTGTTCAGCTATATCTGCAACCTAAAAGATACGACTCAGATGTGTACTGAACTAATTGTGGATGGCATCACACACACTGACCCTACAGAAAATGAAAACCTGCTAGCAGACAGGTTTGGTGAACATTTCACTCCCCTATCCCCCAAGCATAGCACAAACCATGTCTTCATCATCTACTCCTCCCTGCATCTTCAAAGAGCAAGTCATCAATCTCTCTCCAAGGCTAAGAAGACATCCTCCATGGGACCAAATGGCATTCCAGGCTGCATTCTTAATGTTCTAAAACAAGAGCTAACTACTCCATTAGGCACTCTATTCAACCTCAGCCTGAGTACTGGCTTTGTCCCCACTGAATGGAAAACAGTGACTGTTAACCCCTCCACAAGGGGGGCTCAGCAACAGACCTGGGTACCTACAGACCCATAAGTTTAACCAGCCTCATCTGTAAGGCAATGGACCAAATCATCATAGACCTCATAAATAAGGATATAGGTGACCTCCAAACCTTGGATCCATCCCAGTTCAGTTTTGTCAAGGGCAGGTCATGCTTGCTAAACCTGGTGGACTTCTTCGAGAACATGATCAGAGCCATAGATGAGGGCAAAGCCTTGCACACAGTCTATCTTGACTTGGCCAAGGCCTTCGACACTATCCCACATTCAGGCATCATTGACAAAATAACCCAGTTGAATATCAACTCCTGTGTTGTCATATGGGTTGCAAACTGGCTCACAAATCAACAACACTCAGTCAAAGTGGGAGACTTTACATCTACCAGCAGACCTGTCACCAGTGGGGTCACACAAGGGTCAGTGTTGGGCCACCTCTTGTTTGGCATATACTTCTCAGAAGGCTAACCAGGTTTGTGGATGACTGTAAATTAGGTGCTATCATTGATTCCCCTAGTGATGTTAGCATACTTCAAAAGGGATTGCACAGAACAATGATTGGTGCCAAAACCATGGTCTTAAACTACAAGCTAAAAAAATCATCATTATTGCCTTCAGTAAAAACAATGTCCCTGCTGATTATACAATAAACAATAATACCCTAAGTACCAATTCAGTAGTGAGAGACCTGGGAACACAAGTTGACTGTAACCTCAGCTTTGACCACCATGTGTCAACTGTGGTGAGGAAGGCATTCTATGTCGCTCACCTGATTAGCAAAGGCATCGCCTCAAGACCAAAAGAGGTTTTAACTCCCTTGTACTCATCCCTCATCAGACCTATTATGGAATATAATGCTCCCTTTGGTATGTACTGTACCAGACACCTGAAGCAACTTGAGAGACCTCAGAGATTTTTAACTAAGAAAATTAAGGGTCTCAAGCACATGTCTTATATAGACAAACTAAAGTTGCTGTCACTGCACTCAGTAGCATATAGACTACTTATAGGCAATGCATGTCTGGTTTACAGGGCTATCTCTGACCCAAATCTAATAAAAATGCTACACATCCATAAGTCAAATGGTGCTAGGGTCATCCATTCCAGGGTCCTCAATCTAGCCTGCAACATAAACAGGACCTGCTGGAGAGACAGATACATCTCTCAGAGGTTGCCACTCCTCTGGAATAGGTTTTCAAGCCATCTCAAGCAGAGCACCTCCATGACCCTGTTTAAGTACAACTTGGATGACTGGATGGGAAACCGTAAATTTCTGCCAGGGATTGCCATGCCTTCTCTCCTGGACATGGATAGTCCTTGCTAGAAAAACCTTGGGCATAGGTGATATCTCTCATCTAGTATTATACTGAGATTTAACAACTAAGCTTGTAAAGACCATCAGGTCAATAGCCTGGTAACATCCTATGAACCTATGAACTTACAATGTAAGCAATGTGGGGAGAAAGGACATACTGTAAGAAGGTGTGTGCCTAAATGTAGGTTGTATACAAAAAAGACACTTTTGGATGGATTGTCAACAGCAAACAGCAAATAATGAAAAAGATGGGGAAGGGGAAGAAAACATACATGAGGAAGGGCAACAAGAGAGTGGGGGGATGGTGAAAATATACATGAGGAAGAACAACAATAGGCTGGGGGAGAAGGTGAATTCGGTGAAGAAAAATCTGTAGAAGAAGAAGAAAAAACATGGAAGGAGAGAATGAGGAGAAAGACTGTATGTAGGAAGAGAGGTCAGGAGAAGGGGCTGATACTTTTATATTGATACTATTTTTTTGAAGCTTTGACCAGTGAAAAATCTGATTCTGAGGATCAAGGACTATTTACACATAACCCCAGGGAAAATATTCCATTGGGGAAAGAGTAAAAATAAGAAAACAAAAAAAATTAATTATTTCTCCCAAACTTAAAATGAAGGAAAAGCAACAATTTTTGAGTTATTTCAATAAATGTGAACAGTATTATTAACACTGTAAGAAGGACATGGATACTGGAATGGAGTGCTAAACATGATGTGGGTATTATTCTGTTAGAGGATGTAAAATTCCTGACAAGTGAAGAAAGACTACAAACAGAGAAATTGGGAGGTGTAAATATAAAATGGAACTTAAGAAGTGAACGTTGTTCAGGGATGGCCATGTTATGTAACAAAACAGTGAAAATACTAGTTGTAATGTTGGTAAGCATGGAGAGGTTAACTGTTGTGGATTTGAGGTGGAAAGAACATGTTTATAGAATTATAGCATTTTATGCATATATAGCGATGAAACAGAAATAATCTGTTTCATCAAATATTGGACTATGTGGTGGTTAATATGAAAATTATAATTGCTGGGGGCATTACCTGTTATTTAAGGAGAAATGTCAAAATAAAAGATAAGATGTTAAAAAATACAGGAAGTGATAAAATGTGGTAAATCAGCTGTGTGGAACAAAAGTCAAAGGACTTATGGAAAGGGGCACTTGATTCTGAAACAGGTTATTTTATATTATAAGAAGGCTTTTGGGTAGCAGATAGTTATACAGCTGTGATGGGTTTTTCAGAACATTTAGCAATATGGAAGGTGGTGATGGAAGAAAGGGAGTATATTAAAATATGAAAGGGAATAAAATGTATAAAAAGAATAAATGAGAAATTATGGGATGACATTGGAGAGTGAGAAGTACTGTAGTTATGGAAAGGTCATATAACCATGGAGAACTGCTATAAAAACTGGTCTGAATGGTGAATTGAATTTAAAAGGAAGTAAAAAGGTGTTTCCTTCACTGGCAGGATGATGTAAGAAAGAAAGATAAAGTGAAGTATGTGAAAATGTATAGAAATGTATTAGAGAATTTAAAGAATAATACAAGAGAGTATTATGATATGGAAAATAAATAAAAAAATCAAGAAAATATTAAGGCATTTTTTTTTTATGCTGAGATGAGTTGGTGATTTAGAAGGGAGAAGGAAGGAACTATCTAAATATTCGGATCAATGGTAAAGGAGGATAGTAATATAATGAAAAATATGAAAAATGTAAAAGGAGAGTTAAAAGAACAGAAGGGCAAGTTCTGAGTATTGTAGAACAGCATGTGGAAAATATGTATAAGTAAAAAGAATGAAATTAAAAAAAGAGAATGGAAAGTAAAAAAATCAGAATGAATTAAGGACGAATTTGAAAAATAAATTGCTATTAGTGAATTGGATGAAGTAATAGGAAATTTAATTCTGATTTGGTATCAGGCCCAGATAGTATAGAGCACGGAATGTATAAGAAATTAGTGGGTTGGCAAGCAGACTATTATGCGTATGCAGAGGATGAATGGTTGAAGGAAGTATTTGTTTATAAAGGGTTATTTAATGGGACATTAAAAACATGTATATTGAAGAAAGATGAGAAGACTAAAATAAAAAAAATGGAGACCCATCACATTAAATAACACAGATAATAAATTGTTATGAGAATAATACAGATGAGAATGGAAGGAAGGGTGAGAGATATTATGGAAGAAAGTATATATGGTATAAAATTGAAGGAATGTCAAGAAATGCTATTGGTTGTAAGGGAAATTGTGGATGATAAGTAAAAGGGAGGATGTAAAACTTATAACAGGTGATATTACCAAGGCATTTGATATAGTAGGACATGATGCTTTTTGGGATGTTATGGAGAATTATGGAATAGGTAATAGAATTGAGTATGTATATCAGTATATCAAAATAATGGAGTAAGAGCATTAGTGAATAGATGGCTGAATAAAGAAATACACATGAAGTGTGGAATATGACAAGGATATCCCATGAGTGGAATGTTGTTTGCATTGGTAATGAATGCAATAGTAATGAAGCAGCTTCTAAAATGAAAGATGCTAGATATGTGATTCAAAAGGAGGTGGTGATTTCAGTAGTTTTTACATAAGCAGATGATGTAGTGGTAGTTGCTAAGAACAAAATATGGAAGGAAGTTTTGGTTTGTCTGAATAAATGTTTAAATGAAATGGGAATGATCTTGACTAAAGATAAAAATAAGGGTTTCTGTGATGTTGTGAAAATTGGGGGTTTGTATTTTAAAATGAATGATGTATCTTTGATATAAATAAAATTTTGGAAAAAGTATGAAATTATAATGAAATGGGAGAGCTTAATAAAGAAAGGAAAGAAATATGTCTTCATTGATTAGCATTCAGAAGAAAGGTTTGCCTGGTAAATTCTGTATTAATGGGAAAAATATCATATATGTCAAATGTTTATATGATCTGAAGAAAACATGAAAATGAAATCATGCAACTGGTGTTTTTGTTCATATGGAGATTTAAATGGAATCCAGTGAAAAGTAATGTGTTATATATGAGTGAAGATAAAGCAGGATCGGGGTTACTAAATGTATTTGTTTATTCTGCTTCTTTAAATTTGTGCAGAGTATTAAAGTGAGTAAAGGAAGAGAATGAGAAATTCATGGTAAGAATGTTTAAGTATAAGTTGAAAAAGTTCTGGGAGATGATGAGAATAAGAAACTGAGAAAAAGAATATAAAATTATGAAATTAAAAAATATGAAGAAAAAATACTAACATGGAAAATAAAAAAATGATGATATGGAGAAAGATAGAAAGTTGTGGTATAATAATGCAATAAAGCACTGTTATTATATAAATCTATGGGAAAACTTACCAGAAGAAATGATTAACGTCATTAAGTAAGGAAAAAGACCAAGATAGTAGAGTGTAAGGATTTCCTATGGAGACTGGTAATAAACAAAGTTACCAGGAAAGGGAGTATGCCATATAAAAAGAAACCTGAAAGAATGTATTTATGTTGTAGGGAAGAAGATACAACAAAGCATGTTTTCTTAATGTAAAATAGTAGTGAAATTCTTGAAAAAGGTGTGTGAAGAAAATGTTTTAAGAATATTAATGACATAAAAATATAGATATGAGTATGATTTGATTACATCTGGATATTATAAGATCAAGAAGAAATAATATGTGAGATGGGTAGATAAGCATTTATTTTATGTAATATGGGTTGGCTGAAATGACTGAATGAAATTCTGTTTAATGGGGAATGGATTTTGTCAGATATATTTAAAAAAATCAGATTATGGGTGAGGATGGAGTGGGGGTCAGTTATGGAAGAATACCAATGAGGATGTTATAAGAAAAATGATAAATAGTAAACAATAGAAATGTGCATATATGTACTATAAATATGGAAATAATATTTTTATGTGTGTTTAATAAAGGAACCCTACTCTTTTCAATAGGTGCTGTGGGATCTTTTACATCCACCAGACCTACACCAACTCAAGCAGGTGAGACCTTGACTTTACATCTCATCTAAAGGACAGAATATTCAGGAATCCAGCACTCCCTTATACTGCACTGCAGTGTCAGCAATCGATCTACCTGGTGTGGGAATAGAACAATTAGTCTTCTGCAGCAATGGCAATTGTGGACCCTGTTGCGCTACCAATGCTGATAATTAACAGTATATGTTCTTTGTTTAGGCAAATTAATATATATATGGGAATACTTTCAGTTATGCTAATTGTATTGCTTCATAATCTCAGTAACCTTGGCAGGGCAGCACCCATCTCAGCCACACACCATGAAGGTCAAGGGCATTGGCTTTAAATACATATAATACTCCTATATTCACATCAAATCAATATGTTATGTAAAAATAGAAACATAACAGCCATTAGCACCAATATTTTTTTTAAATGCAGAATGGAAAGCAAATGAGCATTTCACTTTGCCACATTGCACATGGTCTATAAATGGTGTAATGTACTGGTAACAGATATTCCATTAGCACATTTCTAACACAGTAAATATATTTGATTCTATGTTGAATTTTACAGCCTTTGTATGCTTTATGCTTTCACATCGCTATATTTTAATACTTACTTTTTTATGTTCAGTTCTGTTTAGGCAATTGAACAATATGAAACAGTGAGTGAAATCCCATTAAAGTCTTCTGGCACTTCCTTGAAAAAAAGATTATGGTTCTAGAAAGAGAAACACTAAATTAAGCTTACATTATTATTTGATTGCTATACTTAGCCTGCTCATTTGAGTCATGTGTTGGAAAGTTTTCTTCAAGTAATAATGTCTTTATTGCATTTTTACTCTAATTTATTTAAAACCCTGTACTGTATTCACAACATTTGATTTAATCTGACCCCCAAAAATCAGCCAGTTATATATTTTTGAACCTAAGGAAAAATGTTTCCTAATTCAATTCGCAACCCCTGAACTAATGCTAATGTATATAACTATCTTGAACAAGTTAATTCTCTTAAGACAGATTATTTGTGTTTGAAATGTAGTGAGAACTTAAGAATTATTGACAACATGTATGCAATTGCTTAGAAGTATTTATAAAATTAAAGCTATGGTGCTAACAGACTGCTTGTGTATGAATTGCCTAGCCTTTCTTCAGTACTTGTGTATCAAGGGAAGACTTAAATGCTGTACCTTTTCAAAGACATTTCTAGTAGTGTGCTGTTTGGCATTTGGAATCTTTACATAGTTTCATAAGCTTATGGCCTACCAACCTTTCGTAAGCATGACTGGAGTTGCCCCAATTTTGAAACTACACCTATTCATGTATTCTTCCAGGACTTATTAAGATTACACAAATGCATAATTGTCTTTTTGTTTATTTCAAAGGTAACAGAAATGATAGGTTATGAATCAATTGCATTTTCTAGCACATTTAACATAGATTGTGAGGTTGACTGCATTAGAATGCATACTAGCCAACACCTCATAGGCTCCAGATCCAATCTTTTGATGGGGAGGGAGGTCTCTTATGACCTGGACTGTGCTGGCAAATATCACTTCTCAATGGTAGTATGAGAATGAGAACAAGAATAGCTCCTTAACTCTTTTTCAGTTTCTTTGGAGCCCACCTGTGTTCTTTGTACATTCTCCAGCTGAACTAATTGTTTTACCAAGAGCATGTACATACGACAACAATGCTCAATGACTGACTGAACCTGAGAAGTATGAAGAGGAACAGTGACCTCTTTCTACTGATTTGAATTAACATGAGCTTCATGAAGACCACAGAGAAGGCCTGTCTTACTATGTCAGCAACTTGCTGATCAAAGTTGAAATGTTCTGTATGATTATTTTAAGTTCTATAACAATGTTACCAGATGTATGTGCCCCCTGAACATTATAAATGGTTGGAATTATTTGCTTTCCAAAAGTGACCCATGCTGGATACCTGACACATATGTGGGGAAACAATTCTACCAAGTTTGCATTTGGGAGCAAGCTGTGATAAAAAGTGCACTGCTATCAATTCAAACATCTGTGAAGAAAATATTGAAGGTGAGAGATCTAACTTTGGTCCTCAGTGGGACTCTGCTCTTGATTTATACATTATTATTGAGGCTAAATATTCTACAACCTTTTTAACATTACTCTATCTAGTGACCATAAACAAAACCATAAAACTTAACTCCTACACAGGTAGGGGGCTATGCCCTCCATACCCACACTAGCTAAATATGCCAACTCTGAGATCTCACAACAGTGGGGAAAAGGGCAAATTCCAGATGGTGGCCAACCATTGGATTGCCCTAGGAAATTTTTCACTTAAAACATTGTTTGATGAATAGTGTTTTGCTGAATAGTTGTTTGACAAATCCACATTTGCTCATTTGAGTTTCGACAAAATAATATCGACCATGGAAACAAGTATTCTTCTTACACCTAAAGTACAAAAATACATTATATATTTGTATTTTGATGGCATTTGTTTAAGTCTGAAGAGAAATGAAAATTACATTTTAACTCTTTGTCAATTGCTCATTATCATCATCATCTCCATTTTCAAAATTTTTTTACACTGGGTCTGTGTGTGTGTGTGTGTGTGTGTGTGTGTGTGTGTGTGTGTGTGTGTGTGTGTGTGTGTGTGTGTGTGTGTGTGTGTGCTCTCATGTGTAAAACACATATGCTAAATTATTGTACTCAAGCTTAGAATGCATTGGGTCTGTTCTGATTTAGGTTAAGTAATAGGGAGACATAGATTAAAACTTTGATCTATAGCTGGGTATTGTGGAGCATCTTGGGGTGCTATATGAATTGGTTATTATCCAAAACAGGGATACATATTCACAGCATACCCTTAAGGCCAGGTGTCCTTTATATTTTGATATGTACCAGTGGTAAGAGTCAGACTCCATATTGTTGGGTTTGTTGCATATTTAAATGTTTACTTTACTGGTGTGGAGTTATAAACTCTAACCCCTGTACTTCATATTAACCAGAAAGGACACTGTCTTAGGCATTTTAAAGCCAGGTAAACTGATAACAGAACCAGAATGGGCAATATTTCATTTTCTTAATTCAAAGATAAAAGACATATAGGAAAATGTCTCCACCTCCAATACATACAAGTTACTACAGTATACGAAATCATCCACAATCATCTAGCTTGTCCTGCACTTAGCTCATTAATCAACTTTTATATCTCAAATTAAAATCTAAGATCTGAAGATGAACATCTCCTCACAACTTATAAACCTAAAAAACCTCAGGCCTAAGCATTTACTCCTGCTCCGTGGCAAAACTATGGAACTCCATTCCTTTCACTATAAAAACTGCTAACCTGCACTCCTTCAAAACCTCTATAAAAAAATACTTCATCAAAGCTTGGATTTGCTCCTGTATAACCCTCGGCTGAGGTACTCATGTACCTTTTTCTACCTCTACTCTTTCTGTCCATACTACTAACTTACCCTACCCTCCCTTTCTCTTCACATACTCCCCTGAGATTACAGTCATACCTTTTCCACATATATTCCTGCTATCACCTCTATCACATCATACCCTTATCTACTCATACTATCCTACACCTTCACCAATATAATCTGTTACCATATTTCAAGACCTCTAGATTATTAATAATCTTTATTATAATCACCTATTATGTAAATATTACTCAATGTTCATCGTTTTATTTTGTGTAATAAAAGTTTTCTCTGCTTCAGATGCTTACGAGGTTTATGTAATCTGTGGTTACAGTAGTGTTCTGTAATTCATTGGTGTCTGTGATTTGGTTATTAATCCTACATCTTTCTACTATCCGGCTTTTCATATAATTTAAGCTTGAACACTATGACTTTATTATGTCTGTTGAGATTTTATTCTGACAAATGAATGTGTAGTTTTTTTCAAATATTGTGTTTGAATGTTATTTTATTATGTTTGTAAATGTCTCATTCTGACAAACTAATGTATTGTTTTCATATTTGTGCTTGAATGTTGTGACTTTTATTACGTCTGTCTAGTGTTTCATTCTGTTAACCATATGTATCTAGAGCTTTTCTCCCTGGGCATCCGCTGAAAATGGGCAACTCATGACCCAGTCAATTCTCCCAGTAAACAAATGCCAAATCAATAAACAAATAACTAATTAAATAAATAAACAGATACTTTTTTACTTTCACTTTGTTAGATGATAAAGAAAAGTGCAGTTGTTTCTTTAATTAGACTCTGCTTACAACAGTACAGGTACTATAATCTTAGCCACCTCATACAAATGGCAATTAGGACTAATCAGAGTAGTGTCACCATGAAAATCAGAGGATACATTAATGGATAAACTACATGCATGATGTGAGGCTTCACAGAAAGCATGTAGCTTCAGACGCAATACACTGAGGCAGCAAGTTACAAGAAAAACATTAACCCCTAAACTACCTGAGCATTTTTAAAAAGTCTGTTGATACAATATTGAAATGTCCGATGTTCCAAAGCAGTTTAACTTTGTTTCTTGAAATTTTCAGTAAACATTACAGGCATAATTATCTGTAAAACATCTTTAGACTGGAGTCACTCCCCTAAAAGCAAAGGAACAGCTGTATTTTTAATTTTAATAACAAAAAGTCAATTGTTGATGTTACTAGTGTACCTTAACATATGTTGTTCTTCTTTCGGATTTTCCCGGTTAGGGGTCACCACAGCAGAACTCCGGTCCGCTAATGATTGGCAGTAGATTTTTATGGTGCTGAGGTGCCAGCTCGACACCCAACTTTCAATGAAGGCACGCCCTATGCATGTCTTTCGAACACCACTCGACCGCGGGGAGGACATGCAGACTCCACACAGAAGGCGCTCCAGCCGATAATCGAATGGGAGAACCTCTTGCTGTGAGGTGCCTTAAAATTAAAATATCACTTATACAGAAACATATACTCTTCATTCTCCATCCTAGGACCTGTACAGAAACACACTCTTCCTACATCTAAAGTACAAAAATATATTATATATTTGTATTTTGATGTTTTTTGTTTAAGTTTGAAGAGAAATGAAAATTACATTTTAACTGACTCTTTGTCAAATGATTATTATCATCATTATCAATTCCCTTCTCTCCATTTATTACATTGGGTCTGAGAGTTGTGCCAGCTCTTACCACCACTGTCAATCCAGTGACCTTCTCTTTCCTTCTTTTTCAGTCATGACCCACTATCACAAGTTGTCTGTCATGCAGGCCATCCATCCATCCATCTCTTTATGGGATATCTTTGTTTCTTCATGCCTTTTTCCCTGTTTCTCCCGAATCATCTTCACTAAATCATGTTCTGCTTACTTGCACAAGTAAACAAACTACTACGATCAGTTCCCCATGACTTTCTCTCCATATGGGGCTACTTTGGCATCTGTTCTGATGTCCTCACTTCTTCATCTCTCACAATTACATCCTACCACCTGTCTCAGCACTTCATCTACATTTTCTCAGGCTTCCTCAAATGCTTTGCCTTCACTGCCTAGCTTTCTGTGACATGCAGAAGGACTGATTGTTCCACTCTTGTGAACCCTTAATTTCCAGCTTCTTTGACATTCTTCAGTCACTTACTATGCCTGATGCTTTGTGCCAGCTGGCTGAAGCATTTCTGATTAAACCTTTGACTGCTTCATTCAGACTTTCCTTCTCCTCAGCCATGCTTGCAGATTCTTGAAAGTGTTAACCTACTCCACAGTTTGCCTTTTATCTCAGTTTTCTTTACCTTCTTAATTTCCTCATTTGCTACCTTTACAGATATCTGGTTTGCATTCAGTTTTATCCCATGTGCCTTCAGCTTTGCATTCCAGTCTTCTATTATTTGCTGAAGTTCTCATTTAAAGTCTGCTTTCAGTGTGACATCATACACATATAGTAGCTCTGTTGATCTATCCCCTCTGACTGGTTTGCTACCGTAGTCCATCTCCAATATGAACAGTAGTGGGCTCAAAGTGGAACCCAATGCATGCCCACTCCCACTATGAACCCCTTGGTGAGTTCAAACAAGGTTCATGCTTGTGTCCCTGGGTCCTCGTACATAGCATGCAGTAATTCTACCAATGATTCGGAGAGTTCAAGCCATTGTCATGATTATACTTCACAAATCAACTTTCCTGAGACCTTGTTATATGCTTTCTCCAAGTTAAAGAGTGTGCAGTTGGACTCTTCTTTTAGATCCGTCTTCTTTTCCAATATGTTCCTCATTGCAAACATCATGTTGCCTATTCTGTACCCTGATCTAAATCCAAACTGCTCATGTTCCATCTTATTTACTTTCCCTCTCACTCAAAACCTTTCACCAAACTCTCACATATAATCCCAGGTATATCTCTTAATCTCAACCTACCCTACTAACTCCAAAAACTAAACTTCATTGCACTGATCATGCATTGTCCATCCTAGGACCTATACTGTGAGACTTCATTCCACTGTCAGTCAGAAATGCCCAAATGTACTTGGACTGCAGACAACAGCTCAAGAAGTATTCTTCATCCAAACAACGTGAAGCTGCACTCACACAGATCATTTGACATGAACCCTGCAGCTCTTTCACACCCCTTATCTCTATTTCATCATTCCACATCTTACCTTGTTATCCTATCACTTACTGCCTCTCATTAAGCCTACCTCTCTCTTCTCTATTCATCTCTCACACTTCACTCATTTCTACTCTTCCTTCTGCATGCCCCTCTCTCTAGTGCTCTGTCTTCTCCTCATAATAAACTTTTCTGCAACCATTCTCTTCTAATGTCGTTATACCTATCTATACAATGATATATTCTATCATTGTAGCAACACTCATCTCAGTACTTATGGCTACATCTTAACTAAAAAGCTCTGATAAGCATAATTCCATTTTTTCATCCATGTTTTGACTTTGTAAACTGTTTTTGAACTAAATGTTGTAGCACATTTTTCATCTCTAGAGGTGTATATAAAGGATTTCTACTTCTAATGTAAAGAGAACTTATTGCACTTATGATCAGAATGTTACGTTCACCTTATCTTTTGGGCAGGGGTCAAATAACACTCCAGCATATTCTTAACATCACCTTCTCCTAACCTTTTGAGTAAAGGTCAAATAGCCCCCATGAAAGAATAAGGTATAATGCTAGACATCTGGAACAATGGCTTTGTTAGCTCTATGTAAAAGGCCATAGGCCAGTTCCCTATAGTAGATTGCAACAGAATATTCAGGAAATGCACGGACTGTTGTAAGCTTCCTGGATTGCAATATCACCTCATTTCCATGGATTTCACCTGCAAATGGGGTGATTTGCATACCAGGGCTTAGTCCATGCTGGATTAGTGCACCAGCACTCCTGCACACCCCTGCAGGCTGTTCCTGGATCGCACGGCAGACATATTGCCCACTTGAGCTCCTGCACCGATCTTGCACTCCGTGCAAGCTTCTGAGAATAAGGGGGAATACCTCATCCTGCCATGATTTGTTATGGAATCCTGCCATTTTGTTTCTCTTTTTTCCTGTAGTTTAAGACTTCCTTGTAAAATGAAATCAGGTTACATTGCTTTGCCCACTTGCTGTTTTAAGAAGTGCAGAACCTATTCTTGTATGAATACAATAGTATTAAGTCTCATCTTCTATAAAAAAAATATAATCAGTTTAATGTTGCACTGTGCTATTTACAATCTACAGTCTTCAAACTTGCACTTAGAATGAACATGTCCTATAGCTTTCAATAGGGAAATGTGGCCATGAATATGTGTAACAGCTTGTGTCTTAATGTCTTGTAAGCATAGCCGGCCTTAGGCATAGGTCAACTAGATGGCTGCCTAGGGCACCACTCTAGCAGGACCACTTTTCCAGTAATCTGGATGGCATAGGTAGACCGGGATGGAAGCACAGAGTGGTGCTGGGGAGGCACTGTAGAGACCTTTTGCCTAGGGCAACAGTTGACCAAAGGCCAGTCCTGCTTGTAAGTGAATATTTAATTTATCAAGAAGCACTAATATACAGCTAAATAACTTAAACGTGTTCTTACCTTTTATTTTATTTCTAACTAAAACTATGTCAAAGGATACTGAACAGGTAAATATCTTTGTTGATGATGTCTCTGAATTGAGAACATACCTAATCATTTTTCCATATCCTTCCTTCCATCCCTCAGTCCATCAATTCATCTATGTGTTAATCCATTGAATTAGTTTGCAGAACTGAAGTATTTTGCATCACATTACTTGTGACAAATATGTTCTTGAGTAGTATTTCAAAAATGTGAGGCCTTTGTACTTTTACTTCATTTTTCTTTTATGTACCGCATTCAAACATAGTTCCTGTATGTAAAATACTTATGCTGCATTTTTGAAATGATTTATAACTGTGTTTTCAAATTTATAAAGTACTGTAACTTATTCTTGTTTGCACACTTTTGCTGGTGGCTGTGACTTACAAGGTGCAACCAGGATTGCATTCCCACGCATGCATATAAATATGCACTTTTACAAAAGATACAGAATAAAGATTAACCTAAACTGCTCAGAAAAAAAAAACAATAATTCATATTCAAAATAAAATTATGGAGTTGACACTAAAAACATACCAGAAAGCTCTCATCGAAAAGAAAAAGCATCAGTAAATGTTGCTAATTTTCCTTTATTACTGGGTATAGCATTGTTAGATACATTTACATAGATTACATAATGATATGTGTAGGAAGATCTAGTTTCAATTGTTTTGCTATAGAACAAGTTAGATTCTCCTGGATAAATCTGCAAACTCTTGTCCCTACATAACACTGGTTGAACAGAAAATACATACCAAACATCCATTTGAAACATTCCTAACCTAAGCAAATATAACATCATTTTAGAATTATTAAGCAACTGTGTTTTATTTTAATTCATAACCATCTAACTGGAAGAAGTTCCATCTATGCTTAGGTGATGAGGGCAGTGGATGGACACATGCATATAAAGAGTAGATAATTGATGATAAATAAGACTGGACAATTAGCAAGGAACTGGGAATATTATTACTGAAAGTCTATTTAAAAATATTTCTGATATGTTTGAGCTTTTCTCCCTGAGGTTCCATCTTAAAAAAGTTTTGATAAACCTAGTTGGACAAACCCGGTAAATGAAAGTAAAGTAAAAGAAATAGATGTGGAAATTACTGCTGAAGTCCCCCCCCCCCCCCCCCCCAGAAATGTCACACAGAGTAAGCTCCTAAAGCAAACTTACCATTACAACTAGGTTCTTTGGCAATGTCAATTTACTGACTATACCCTGAGAAAAATAGCAAGTGATAAGAATATAAATATATGTAAAGACCTCTTCCCTCATAACAGTTTTAAGCTTCAGTGTCATATCCTCATACATCTCTCTTTCCCATTTATGTACCATGTGGTACATTGGGCAACAAACACTTTTCAGCACTCCTTGTTTCTGTATCAGTTATGGGTTTTATGGGCTCAGGTTGTTAGCCCAAGACCCAGCCCTCATCAGAGGGTGCACCACACATATTCGCATGCACACACTCAAACCTAGGGCCAATTTAGTGTCCAATCCACCTACTGCATGTCTTTGGAGTATGGGATGAAACCAGAGCACATGGCAGAAACCCACATGATTGCAGGGAGAGCATGCAGACTCCGCACAGAAGGCTCCCCAGCTGAGAATTGAACCAGAGAAACTCTTGTTGTGAGACAACAACACTAACCTCTACATCACTGTGCCACCATGTCCTTATATATCCCATATTAAATTACCTGTAACTATGGAAAGGAGATTTATTATGAACTCCTTACCTGAAATTGGTTCACCATCTCTTGAACCTTCTGAACTCCCATGTTTCAAGACATGGATAGAATCCCTGCTGTGAATGACATAAATAATTTCTTTCTTTCTTTATATTTGTTTACCAGGGTAGTACACTGACCAGTACTGACCAATTTGAGGCTCAGCCTGGGTGAAATGCAAAACATCTTACAAACAAAAAATAAATGAAAGCAATAACAGAATAGTTCAGACTAATTACAAAGAAAAACTGTGTATATACATGTATATAATGAAAAAGAACTGTTAAAGATTTATTCTTCTTTCACTCTATGAAGCTCTAACAGTCAAAAATGTAAATCTAAATATAGCTATCCATTTCATGGAAACAACATTTACTTTACCCTAGATGGTCATAATGAAATACAGGATATACTTGTGTATATAGTCTAACTGTAAAAGCCTGTGTATAGTAAATTGTCCCCAGACTAATGTATTAACCAAAGATATGTCTCTATACAAACTTTCTATTATAATAAAGAATAGTTTTCTAAAATTTAGATAATACTGTATATTACATATCATTACATTTTCTATGTGTAAATAAAAATGTCTGCTTAGCAAAATATTAAACTGACTTAAGAATCATTTCCCATTTTTTATGTTTTAACAGCCAACAATATATAATAAAAGTAGTGATTTACTTTTATCACCAAGTACAACTTTAGTATTTCAAGAAGTGCACTGTGTTTAGCCATAACACTAAGCAAATGTTATCAGACTGTATATGCAAAGAAAATGGGAAAATCTTTTCCATCTCATAAGAAAGAAAAATAATTTGGGCAGCACAGTGGTGCAGTGGTTAATGCTATTGCCTCACAGCAAGAGGTTCTCGGGTTCGATTCTTGACTGGGGTCCCTTCTGTGTGGAGTTTGCATGTTCTCCCTGTGTTCGTGTGGGTTTCCTCCCACATTCTAAAGACATGCTTCTGGAGTGTTTCTCCCTGGGCCTCTGCTGAAAACAGGATCTGTGGAACCTAGTTGGACTTTCCCAGTCAATAAATAAATAAAATTTTCTAGTAACAGATGTACAGAAATGCATATAATTTTGCTCATATCCAAAGACTGTAAAACATTAAAGTGAGTAGAAGCAAATTCAGTATAAATATCATGCTTGCTGCTATTAAAAATAAAAGAAGACAAAACTGTTTTTTATCCTTATTCTACTAAATCACCAGTCACTGCATGCCAATTGATGTAGGTCGAATGACAAAAGAAACTTGTTAGAATAAACACTTCATATCCCGTATCTTCCAAGCCACCCTTATTACTTTATTTTGTCTGTCAAACAAACAAGTCAGTTTTTATATTTAGTCATTATATTAATGTCTTGCATGTTGCTGTTTACCTTTGCATTCTCCCACATTTTCCTGTGCCATTAGATGGGAGTAATAGAGGATGGCAGTTTTTTCCTTTAAAGTAACTGACAATAGAGTTCTTACCAGGATCCTGATAAAGAATGGAATATAGTGTGAGTTATTGCTTAAAGACAACAAGCAAACTTCTTTAAAAAGGGTATAGAGGCTTTGGAAAGTGTTCACTCTGTGCATACTGTTTTTTTTTTGGTCCCCTCAGACCTCAACCTACCAGCCCAGCCTCCATGCCCCATTGTCTACACCAGGTCTACCAGCCACCCTCCTACCTCCTTAGACTGATCCAGTATTGCTGGGGCCAGTTGTGGATTCCATGTGCTTCCTGGGAGTTCTGTCATTTGTGCTTTAATCTGGGGAGTGTTCTTTTATATGCCATACCCACTCCCTTTTTCCACTGTCTATGCATGTTGACTATGTCTGAGGACAACTCCCAGCTTTGGACCATCTTTGGACCATACTTCCCCTTAGAGAGCATCACTGATAAGCATCCTCAGCATACTATTTATTTTGACCTGGCCAAGGCTTTTGACACTATCCCCTTTGTGGGTTACTACTGAAAAATCACACAGACCTAATGTATGTCCCAGCATTGCCTGCTGGATTGAACATTGGCTTTCCAATAGATATGAGGTTAGGGGAGTTGTTTAAACCCTCTGTGAACATAAAATTGTAACTAGTGAGGTACCATGGAGCTCAATGCTTGGCAATCACTTATTTGGCATTTATTTTGCAGACATTCAAGATAAAATCCCAGAATTATTGTCGATAAAGTTTTCTGATGACTTACAGCTGAGCACTGTTATCCTCTCATCCACTGATACTAAACTGCTCCAAAAAGAGTTAGAATTAAGCAATAACCCATGACTGGGTTTGAGTAAATCCAGCATTACCCACAATTAGGAGTGGGTTATTCCTATTATACTATGACAATATTTAAGAAATTGCTTAGCTTTCTTAAATAATGTCTTTGTATAATGGCGCTGTAGTAATCCTCTGTGTTCTCCTGCCTTTTCTGATGTAGTTTGCATGCATATGAGACTTGTGTTCCCACACTTGCACTATACATTAGTGCAGTGTAGGTGAAACAATGGAGAAGACAGAATCATGTGTTATTTTTTTTGACTGAAATTTTACAAGGGTGAACCTAAATACAAAGAAAATCGGTTAGGTTTCTGATTATTTATTTTTGCAGGACATACCTGATTTTTTTCATATTTTGTTTGGCCTGTAACCATATGCTGATAGAAAAGTCCTGCTGCTCAATGGTACTTCAGCAGCTGGACTTTTATCTATTGGTATATACTTGATTTTCAACAGCCAAGCTGGTTGAGCAATCAGTATGTACATTTTTGAATAACAATGACACATTATTGTATAATATGTACATATGTCATATACCAAAAACACCCGTGGATTCAGTAAACCCTGCACGGTGTGCAGGACTAGTGCAGGAGCTCCATCAGGCAATATGTCTGCCGTGCGATCCAGGAATAAGCTGTAGGGACGTGCACAAGTGCTCCTGCAGTAGTTCTGCATGGACTCAGCCCCTGTATACAAATTACCCCATTTGCAGGAGAAATCCATGCAAATTAAGTGAATTTGCGATCCAAGAAGCTGGACGCCGGCCGTGCAGGACTAGTGTAATCTGCAGAAATGTACTCCACCAGTAATAGAGTACATTTCTGCAAACTACAAAATGGAGCCATGACAGCTCCAAATAAAGGGTGGATATTATGTAGAAAGCATGCCAATGGCCAAGTATAAGGCCACTGGCATGAAATACAGTTGCAAAAATAAGAAAATCAACTTTTATTTTTCTTTTTAGCCAATCCTGGCTGTTTAAGCGTAGGGCAGCAGCGAGCAAATGGGATCGGGCGAAAACTAAGAAAAAAAACTAAAATAAGCATTCTAACCAAAATCACTATTTTGCCATTATACTCAATGGCAGGCAGAAAACAACATGGCAAGTGAATAGTGGTTGCTGGGGGGGGGGGGGGGGCTCAGTGTGGAACCTGTAACTATGCATCAGCAGGCAATCCTATGCAAATGAGGGAAATGATACTGAATCCCAGATTTCCCCTGCATGCTAGTCAGCACCCAACAGTGTAAGAGCAGGAATACCTTGGTGCAAGCCTAGGAGTTAGCTGACATCATGGGGGGGGGGTGTCAGGCATACTGCAAGCTTATTGGAGCTCTGTGGCTCGGGTTTGCCTTTAGCTTAGCAGAGCTAAGTAAGGGGGGGGGTGTCTGAGACTGCCTAGCACTCTTTACATTGCCTAAGTGGATGTGCGCACCGTACACCATGTTTTAAAGGAAAAAAAAAAAAGTAAACCAGGAAATAGTAGCTCTGTGCACATTTGAGCACTGTGTTTGCACGGCGAGCACCCTGGCTTAAACAGGAAGGGAATGGGAAGGGAAAACAGAAGTAGGAAGGTAATCTAGGAAAACTAGCATAGCTGGCAGGTGAAATGTATCAAAATCGGCCAATTACACAGCCCAGAATACCACTATAAACTATGCAAACACCATTCCCTCTGTTTTTTCCCACATACTCTACACCACTGGTGTATACAAGTGGGGAACTTTTAACAAACAAAAACAACAAAATGATAGGGGCTGCAGCAGCTGTCAGACATCAACATGTGGAAGAGGCTAAGGGTAGTGAGGATGAGAATGCTGTCAACCAACCCACAGTGAGGAGATGGAGAAGGGTGTACAGACCCAGGGTAACCTACCAGGGGCTACATGAGCTGGAGATAGTGGAGTGCTATAGGGTGGACAGGGACCTCCTACAGCAAATTGTTAAGCTTTGCCGGCCACGCCTGACACACAGAACTAACAGAGAGGAACCCATCTGAGTGGATACCAAGGTATGTGTAGGCCTAAGAATACTAGCCACAGGTACCTTCCAAAGCCGAACTGGGTATATCATGGAGATCTTACAGGCATCAGCATCCAGGGTATTCCACCATTTCCTGGATGCCATGTCAGCACATGCCGGTGAGCATGTATATTTCCTCAACACCCGTGAGGCCAGCAATATGCGTCTCTTCCATCAAATAGCAGAATACCCTGAGGTGGTGGGTGCTATAGACTGCACGCACATATGCATCAAAGCACCACCCGGTGTGCGGGGTAGGGTCTACATCAACCGCAAGGGCTTCTCCCCATCAACTGCCAGGTCATGTGTGATGCCCAGGGCATTATAATGAATGTGTGTGCTGGCTGCCCTGGAAGCTATCATGATTCCCACATCTGGCATCTGATGCAGCTGTAACAGTGATTGGCCAATGGGGACATCTCTTATGGTCACCTAGTGGGGGATGCTGGTTACGCACTGGAGCCATGGCTGATGACACCCATCAGAAATGCACACACATACGAACAAGAACTCCATAATGTGCCACATGCACAGACCAGAATCATAATAGAACTTGTGTTTGGGATGCTCAAGTCATGGTTTCGGTGCCTGGACACATCCGGTGCAGCCCTGCAGTACTCACCAGCTACATGTACCCAAATTGTTATCATATGTGCCATGCTACACAATATGATCCTGCAGAAACAGCTGCAGCAGGAACAGCGCTGGGTAGGGCCACACAGCCCCCCACCAATGCCAAGGCCTGCACAGGCACAGAGTGACTCAGAGGAGGAACAACCTGAGCCCTCCCCAGTAGGCAGATGGAGGCATGCCCAGTATGCCCTGGCCTTGGCAAAGAGGCAATGCATAGCACATACACTGACACAGTAGGGACCCAGGGAATGACACCTCTCCCTGACTCGCACAAACAGTAGAAGGGATGCCAAACATGACACTACCTGTGCTCAACCATGTATAGGGAGTGTATTATGTGCATCCGACATAGGCAGACCCCAGCACCATCCTCAATACTGGCACACCCAAAAGGTAAGTCACTCTCCTTACCAATTGCTGATTGGAGTAGTATGTGTTGTTACTTGTATCTATGGTATGGATTGTGAACATGCAAGGGAATCAGGTGGCTGAATGGGATGCCAGCAGATAATAGACACCTACAGTGGCAGTATCAGATCTGTAACAAATACTGGTCACCATATTAGCCAGTACTACACATGGTGACAAAACCCACTGCAGGAAATGTGCAGGGCCACATGTGTGTCCATATGACACACGCATGCCAGTCAGGGAGGTTCACATACCCAACAACAGTCTCAGCCAGCAGGACAGGTGTAGACAAACACAAACAAAGGCTGTGCCAAGGCCTCTGAATGATGTCTACGGGTAACCTCCCCCTCCCAGGCCTACACAGACAGACTACATCAGGTCAGGCAGTGGGATGTTAGTTCTGAAGGGTAGGAAGTCAGAAACTGATATGTAGGTCAATCAAACCTAAGACCTGTAGTACACTGCTATGCCTCTAGTCAGCATGATAGGTTAGAAAACATAATGAAATGGAGTACCTGACATACCAGTACAGTCATAGCAAATGTGTACAAGTGTCAGGTGTGCCCCTCCCAATCCTGTGTAGGAATGTAGTAACAGTCAGGTGTACCCCCCATACCCTATGTAGACATGTAGTAACAGTTAGATGTGCCCCCAATCCTATGTAGACATGTAGTAACAGTCAGGTGTGCCCCCAGTCCTGTGTAGCAATGTAGTAACAGTCGGGTGTCCCCCCATAGCTTATGTAGACATGTAGTAACAGTCAGGTGTGCCCTCCCAATCTTATGTGGAAATGTAGTAACAGTCAGGTGTGCCCCCCCAATCCTATGTAGTAACAGTCAGGTGTGCCCCCCAATCCTATGTAGAAATGTAGTAACATGTATGTGTAGGTATAATACCAGTGGAGCACAGATGCCCAGAGGTGGCCAAGGTAGCAAAATAGATTGTAGCATTTGTATAATATGCAAGTATGTGTGTGTTAGGTTGATGTGTGTTTCATATTGTGTGAGAGTGGTCAATATGTATGCATGTTGAGGTATGACCTGGTGGCCATTGCCCACTACTGCTGATGACAGGGCCAAGTCCTCACAACTGCAGTGCCAAGGACAATTCCCACCAATATAACACATGCTAGCAGTAAGCCATTGTAAATGTATGGTGTTAATATGTGTCACCATCTGAAAGATTGACATGGCATGGCTGGTGGGCTAGATATACAAGCAGTACATAGGGGATAGTACCCCAGACATACAGTATATAATGTGTAATTGTGAAATGGACACACCCTTGGAACTGTACATACAGATATGCATCACATTATCTGGGACTGCAGTAGGGAATACCGGTGTCGTCTGCCTGAACACTTGCAGATCACAAAGGTGATAGGACTGATGTATTGGGAAACAGCTGATGTACCTGCACATGCCAGCATAACCGGAATGCCCCATGCATATCTGTGCATCAGATGCAAGTAGTGTCCAGAGCATACATGCACCCAGCTCACCCAAACACCACCCACAGGTACCTCTCTGGTCGTATCCCTGCTGTTGGGAATGGGTACAATATGACCCCCACCTGTATATGGCAATAGCAAAAGAGTGCAGCATGCAGTGCAGGTGTCACATCCAGGTGTGTCCCTAGCTGTAGGTAGTACCCTGCCAGCATCCACAGGATTAATACTGATAGAAAGTATTGGCATGAACACCTACCACACCTACCCTGTCACCCCAGGGGAATATAATGTATGGCGGTCTGGGACTGTAGGACTGACAGAATGCAATGGCCTGCCCCAGCTGGCCCACATCACCACCAAATGGCCTAAAGGCCTCTGCTTCACACGTACTGCCAATGCATGTTATGTCATGGACACCCAAATAACAACATAACACACTCCACATAAGTCATATGCAAGACCATGTGGACAAACCACAGTAACATGTCCACCATGTCCCACTGCATGAACTGTGGACCAACACCAAAACACAGCTGTGATGAGGTGATAACCTTAGGGAAAGTATCAGAGAATGTATGCATAATGTATGGAAGAGGATAGAATAATAGAGGGGGAGTGGGAGCATGGGCAGCATGGAATGTGCAAGGACCAACACACAGCCATGTGCACACACTATCCCTGGCTGCAAACACATAAATGGGTGGCTACAAACCTGCCCGTACACCACAATAGGGGTAATGTCCTGACTTATGGCCCCTGCCTCTGGGTAACCTGTGTGAATCTGCACAGCTGTGAGGTACTGACACAGCAAGATAAGGCCATACTCTCATGTCAATGGATATACATGTATGGGATCCTCTTCCAGCACTGTACCAAGGGGCTGAATCAGATACACAGACCCAGCAACAAATGTCTACAGCTCCCCCTCCAGAATGGCATAACGTTCCATAAATATGGAGGCATTTGCCCACATTACCGGACAAAGCTCCATTCACCCAGGACATCACTGTGAGCAAGAATGTCCACCTAACAGTACTTGAGGACATAAAACATCACAGTGTATAACAGCACACGTGTCTGAATATCTCTGCTAACAACAGTACCATGTAGCAGAAGCAGCACAGACAAAATCACCTACAGTACACACTATCCCTTACAGTTTGACCCCATATTGCCAAATGATCTACGGATACCCCGCAGAAACAGTTTTGCTACCTGTAGGTGTACAACACAAAGGTCTGCACTGGAGTACAATCCACCTGGAATGGATCTGCACATTCAATACAGAAGGGCATACTGGGCATGCTCACACACTTAGAGAAATTAAGGCAATGTCAGACAACAACATACTGAAAGGTCATACTAGACATGCTCACACACTTAAACAAATATAGCCCATGTCTGCAAACAACAGTCGACCATACATATCTGACAGTTGCAGATGATGGTGCATACACTCCTCAGTATGCACCAGTCATGCTTTGTACACACATTGGATAGGAATACAGACATATATCAAAGGAAAACACACTATAATATGTCAAAAGTAGACATACAGAGATGTTTGGAAGAGAGTGACTGGACAAAGAGCCATCCATCATAAGGCCTGTCCCACCCAGCCCACAGCCAAATGGCTACAACCACATGATGTGTAAATGTCACTCACTGTAGAAATTAGCCACTGGTGTCCATCAGCATTACAGACTATGTGGTGCAAATGCTAGCTGTGCAACATGACTGTACAAAGCAGTAGTCATCTAGCAGCTGTATACACGTACCTGTGGAAAATAACGCTTGTGCCTGCATGTGGTGTATTAACCTCTAGATGAATGGGTTATGGCCCATGCACACACACTGACCTCCCCATAGCCCTACTATGACAAGCCTGCTTATGTCATCCCACTTAGAAATACACGTTTTGGTATCCCAGTAATCTATGTGGCGCATCCTAAAACTGCATAATGCTATAGTGTGATAAACTAGTTAGGTAGGAGTTCTAATCCCAGACATGGTAGCTGTTTGTGTATCTCTGTGTAGGGAGCAATGCTTTTTAGGCTAGTCACACTCACTACAATTCAAATGCCTTACTGTTGCAAGGTTGCTGATATCATTCACTGTGAAATACACCTTTGGGAAAGGTGTGACCCAGTAATCCCCATGGTGCATCCAATAAGTGCATAATGCAGTAGTGTGATAAATTAGTTAGACAGGAGTTCTAATCCCAGACATGGCAAATGTGTGTGTCTCTGCCTGTGTAAGGAGCAATGCTTTTTAGGCTAGTCACACTCACTGCAATTCAAATGCCCTACTGTGGCAAGGCTGCCAAATTCCCTACTGTGGCAAGGCTGCTGATACCATTCACTGTGAAATACACCTTTGGGAAAGATGTAGCCCAGTAATCTCAGTGGCATGTCCTATAATTGCATAATGCAGTAGTGTGATAAACTAGTTAGGTAGGAGTTCTAATCCAGGACATGGCAACTGTGTATGTGTGTGTGTTTGTGTGTGTGTGTGCGTGTGTGTGTTTGTGTGTCTCTGTCTGTGTAGAGAGCAATGCTTTTTAGGCTATTCACACTCACTACAATTCAAATGCCCTACTGTCACAAGGCTGCTGATGTTATTCACTGCGAAATACACCTTTGGGAAAGGTATAGCCCGGTAATCGCTGTGGCACATCCTATAATTGCATAATGCTGTAGTGTGATAAACTAGGTGGGTAGGAGTTCAAATCCCAGACATGGCAACCGTGTTTGTGTGTGTCTGTGTAGGGAACAATGCTTTTTAGGCTAGTCACACTCACTACAATTCAAATTCCCTACTGTGGCAAGGCTGCCAAATTCCCTACTGTGGCAAGGCTGCTGATACCATTCACTGTGAAATACACCTTTGGGAAAGATGTAGCCCAGTAATCTCAGTGGCATGTCCTATAATTGCATAATGCTGTAGTGTGATAAACTAGTTAGGTAGGAGTTCTAATCCTGGACATGGCAACTGTGTATGTGTGTGTGTGTGTGTGTGTGTGTGTGTGTGTGTGTGTGTGTGTGTGTGTGTGTGTGTGTGTGTCTGTGTGTGTGTGTGTGTGTTTGTGTGTCTCTGTCTGTGTAGAGAGCAATGTTTTTTAGGCTATTCACACTCACTACAATTCAAATGTCCTACTGTCGCAAGGCTGCTGATGTCATTCACTGTGAAATACACCTTTGGGAAAGGTATAGCCTGGTAATTGCTGTGGCGCATCCTATAACTGCATAATGCTATAGTGTGATAAACTAGGTGGGTAGGAGTTCAAATCCCAGACATGGCAACCATGTTTGTGTGTGTCTGTGTAGGGAACAATGCTTTTTAGGCTAGTCACACTCATTACAATTCAAATGCCCTACTTTGACAAGGCTGCTGATGTCATTCACTGTGAAATACACATTTGGGAAAGGTGCAGCCCAGTAATCTCCATGGCGCTTCCTATAACTGCATAATGCTGTAGTGTAATAAACTAGTTAGGTAGGAGTTTTAATCCCAACCATGGCAACTGTGTTTGTGTGTCTCTGTCTGTGTAGATAGCAATGCTTTTTAGGCTAGTCACACTCATTACAATTCAAATGCCCTACTTTGGCAAGGGTGCAGATGTCATTCACTGTGAAATACACCTTTGGGAAAGGTGTAGCCCAGTGACCTCCATGGTGCATTCTATAACTGCATAATGCTGTAGTGTGATAAACAAATTAGGTAGTAGTTCTAATCCCAGCCATGGCAACTGTGTGTGTTACTGTCTGTTAGAGAGCAATGCTTTTTAGGCTATTCAAACACACACTACAATTCAAATGCCCCACTTTGGCAAGGCTGCTGATGTCATTCACTGTGAAATACACCTTTGGGAAAGGTGTAGCCTAGTAATCTCTGTGGTGCATCCTATAACAGCATAATGCCATAGTGTAATATAGTACTTTGGTAAGGGTTCTAGTCCCACACATAGCAAGTTTGGATGTTTGTGTGTGTGTTTCTTTGTTTGTGCAGGGAGCAATGCATTTTAGGCTAGTCACACTCACTACAGATCAAATACCCTACTTTGGCAAGGCTGCTGATGTCATTCACTGTGAAATACACCTTTGGGAAAGGTGTAGCCCAGTAATTGCTGTAGCATGAACTATAACAGCGTAATGCTGTAGTGTAATATAGTACTTTGGTAGGGGTTGTATTCCCACACATGGCAAGTGTGGATGTTTGTGTGTGTGTTTCCATGTCTGTGTAGGGAGCAATGCTTTTTAGGCTGGTCACACTCACATTTCAAATGCCCTACTTTGGCAAGCCTGTTGATGACATTCACTGTGAAATTCACCTTTGGGGAAGGAGTACTCCAGTAATCTCCGTGGTGCGTCTTATAACAGAGTAATGCTGTAGTGTAATATAGTACATTGGAAGGGGGTCTATTCCCACACATGGTGAGTGTGGATGTTTGTGTGTTTGTTTCTATGTCTGTGTAGGAAGCAATGCTTTTTAGGCTAGTCACACTCACTACAATTCAATTGCCCTACATTGGCAAGCCTGCTGATGTCATTCACTGTGAAATACACCTTTGGGGAAGGAGTACTCCAGTAAACTCCATGACGCATCCTATAACTGCATAATGCTGTAGTATAATAAACTCGTTAGATAGGAGTTCTAATCCCAGACTGGGTAGGTGTCTGTGTCTGTGTGTGTCATTCATATCCTGGGTGGAGGTGACTGTGAGTGTGTAACAAAAGGCCTCATGGTGGAGTGGGTTTTGCAAGTTTATTATATAGTGGCCATATTATATGTCACAATGTCCACCTTACAAGGATAACAGATGTGAAATAGCCGAGAGGCTGGGGTGGCTATCCATACCCCTACATGTGACATCAAGGCCTGGTGAACAAAGTTAGCAACCCTTGTATTACACAGAGAACACTCTCAACCCATGCCTCATACACAAACACACTTGCCTAGGCAACAACTGCTATGTTGGTAGTACCCTGCATATTGCCCACAGATAGTAACCATGGTGTGATTTCAGTGGATGGCAGAGGGCATGGTACCCTGTCCATCAGTAAAATATGCATGTACATGCAGTGTGCCATCACTATGCTCTCCACTAGATGCTTGCAACATCTGTGGTGCCATCAAATGTGACCCACAAAGGACATACCATGCCTTATACACATGCCCTGCATGGACAGATGCCACTGACACCAGGGAATACCTGTAACATACTATCAATGTAGGTGCAGGGTCAACATGCTGTCCATTACCTGTTCCCAGCACATGAGGCCAGGACAGGCACATCTGATTATAACAATCTGTGTACACAACATGGGTCAGACACCCTTGGTACAGTTCCACATGTCTCTGTACATGCATATGGAACATATGCACATCCCAGACAGCATCCATGACATGGACTAAAGAAAACATACGTGGCAAGCATTGAACAGCAATGGCCACAGACAATAGCTACCCGGGTGACTGGATGGTAAATACAATACCCATCTGTGGGCCAATCCAGACACTACACCCTTGAGCCACACTGCAGACCATTGTCATGTGGCCTGATGCCAAGGTATATCCTTCACCTAGCCTTGTATAGCCATCTGGCACAGTCAACCACTACGCACCCATAAAGCAATGTATGCATGTATGTCAGTACTGGCACCCTGTGTCTGTGTGTGTGATGTATGATGCTTTTGACCACATTCACACTCACTATGACCCCATTGGCATACTGAAGCATGCTGTCTGATGTCAGACACCTCCACATACCCTTTGCCCATATAACCTCTGGATAACCCCTGTGGTGCATGTGATACCTGCACAGTACTGTATTGTGGCAAACTAACTAGTGAGGAAGTGTCTTCCTGACCCAGCCAAGTGTGTCATTGTGTGTAAGTCCCTGAGAGAGTGTGGCTGTGTTGATGTTGACACCTGTTCATGTGGACAGGCACGTGTACTACACCTACCATTTCACTACCATATCACTGGTGCAGATGTCACTCACCATCACATATATGTTTGGAGAACTCCTCAACATGTAAGCTATGTGGCGCATCCAATAACTGCATAAACATGTGATAGCAATACATAGTCAGGGGGTTGGTACCTTGTACTGGTAGGTGTGTGACACAAACATGCTTAGGTTTTACTCTCCCACCCCCTCCCTGACTTATCCTTGCCTCTGTCTGCCTCTCTCACTCCCTCTCTGGTGGATGTGGAGAACTACACCTGCTTTGCTTAGGCAGCAGCATGTGTTTTGTAAGTGCTGCTCATGATCAGCTGATGGCTTCTGCATGAATTGCAGCCCTCCTCTAGCTGATTGCATGTGGAACAGCTGCGGTAACTTTCCCATAGCCAATTGCATGGAAACACACTCCAATATCTAGGAACATCATGTCGGTGTTGGGCCTTTTCATTCACTGTGAGCAGGACCTAGATCTGGTGTTTAGCAAACAGCATCACAGATGATGGATTGGGGATTTACATCTAACAACATACACTGTGGAAACAGGCCAACACACAGGAGGGGGATGTGCCTGAAATGACTAGAGAATGTAAGTGTTGCTATTCTGCATGTGCAGTAATGTTAGTTTAACAGGGTGTGTGTGTGGATATGGCTGGTCTACATGTTTTAATACCTGTCATGACAGTGCTATGTTTCTGAGGAAAACCCCATCTGTAGGGTCATCTACAGACTGGGCAGTGTGTGGTGCCTTTTGTTTTTTGTGTTACACACAGAGCATCCATCTGTGAACTGCAGAAGCATAGTGTGAGGACTGCAGTCAGTACATGGTGACAGCCATAAGAGTTACTGAGTTCATATCCCTCATAGGACATATGTCAAAACAAACCCTATTGCAACAGTAAATGTATGAGGTTATCACAGCAACATGTCAATATTGGCCCTGTGTTTGTGCCTCCAGCCACAACTCTGTCAACCTTTGTACATATGTCATGCAGTAAGAGGTACATATGTTCTGTACACCATAATTTACTGACATCATATCTGATATACCAGTGAGATATCAGACTGCTACAAATTATGTGTAGTAGGAGTTGTATTTGAGGACATAACCTGAGCATTCTGTTGTTGTGTGTACAGTACTGAGGTCTGCGTACGTATGGTGATTGTCAACAGTGTGTGTATTGTGAATATGTACCTTGGCCTGTGTACAAACTGTGGTAGATGTCATTGTTATTGGTCTTGCTCTATCTGATGTTACATGCTCCTCCACTGTATGTTACAATATTGGCTTACATGTTTGTAGGGCCAAACACACACATGTCCCATACCACAGACAGGCATCGGACCACACTGTGTAGTGGCTCAGTATATGTAGGGTTAGTGTATGAGTGGAATATATGAGGATGGTGTTGATCAGATAGTCCATATACTGTAATATCACGCTAGCTTACCATATGTGGCTGTGGCTATGTTCACATTGGTTGTGGTTATGCACTTTCACACAGGTGTCTGTTACTCTGTGCTATGACATGTCTGTAGAGCCTGCTATATATGCAGGTACATGTGTATTCCCCCATAAGAAATATAGGCTAGTGTTGTGGCAGTCTGCCTGTAGCCTGCACAGTGTTTTGTTACATGCTGAGCAGCTTAGTGTACTTTCCCAGTGTGATGTTATGTCCAGATACTTGCCAGATGTACTACTGCCAGGCCACCATAACAGTCACGTATGTCATACAATGCAGTGGGATGCTGTACAGATGTATGTCACTAACTAGTGGGCAGTATGTGGTCATGGCCCCGCTGTACCAGCAGTTATCATGTGTCAGGACAGACAGGGGTGTGTGAATGCATAACCTATGGGGGCAAATGTATACCAGTATTTACGTGATATACCCATCTACATGGCTGTTAACATATACATTGTCAGGCTTGGTCCACATGTCTTGCACTAAGGGGTTCTGTGTATACCTCTGGACTAACCAGAGTGTGCCAAACTGTCCACATTTATTGGCGATATCCTGCTGTAATCCACAGGATCATTACTGTGCTAGCAGTGGTACTGTACTATAATGCCCTTAGGATGTCTGTCAGTAGCCAAAGGTGCACATGTTAAAAGCAGATGTGACCTCCCACACAAAACATGTCTGTGAAGGCAACCCAAATTACAGTAGCAACAGTCTACATATATACCTGCAATACATCCCTGACATCTCCTTGCACTAACAGGTTGGGACTATTGGGGCTGAGGTAGGGCCCCACTCCATGTTCAGGACATATTATAAACATATATGTATATAAAATTATCCATATATATATATATATATATATATATATATATATATATATATATATATACATGTACATATCGACACATAGATGGATATGTATACATATATATATATATATATATATATATATATATATATATATATATATATACATATATATATATATATATATATACATATAAACACTCAGATATATACATATACACAGCAATATATGTGCACACATATACAGATAGTGATACATATGCACATATACTTATGGATATCTACATATATATACATATATATATATATATATATATATATATATATATATATATATATACATATATATTTATTTATTTATTTATTGACAGTACTATGTATATCAGAATAGCTATGTATGCACATATAGTTATAGCCATCTACATTTATATCTACCTAAATAGGCATATCTGTACACATAGGATATGCATACATATACATCTATACATATATAAATAAATACATATATATATATATATATATATATATATATATATATATGTGTGTGTGTGTGTATATATATATATATATATATATATATATATATATATATATATATATACATACGAAGAAATGTACACATGGCCATATATATGTTGCACTATACAGATGTGTATACAGACATATGTATGAATATACATGTGTATATACATGTAGACATTTATCAACCTATTATATGTATATATCCATATTCCTGTCATATGTAAACCTCAAGGTTGTGTATACCCTCACAGATGTATCTCACCATATGTATCTGCTATGTGCACGTTATGTTAAAATGACATATGTGCTGCAACAGTCATATTAATAACAAGTACTACACAATCATGGCAGTAAAGGCAATTGTTCATTACTAATCAATATGTGTATTGACAGATATATTGGAAAAACAACAGCTGTCTACACAGTGGTCATGTTGTAGTGGTTAAGTGTTGTGACTATAGTGTACAGGGTCTTGTGTTCAAGACCTGCAAGGGCTGTTCATTTTGTTGCTGGGCAGAACAAGGACTGTCAGATGCAGAGTGGATAAGGCAGTTCTGAGCAGCTTTAAGCAGGTTTGCGCGGGTTTGCACGAACTAAACAGTGCTAAGCTACGGGTAAACGTATGGGCGCTTACACAGTGTAGGTTTCGCTTACCAGTGCGCAAATCAGCTTAGCTGCTGTATTGCAGCAGTGTTGATACCTGCTAAGCATGGCTTAACCCTGGTAATCAGTTCACACCACCTGGTCTGATAACATAGCAGGGTAATGACATCTGTAATAAGTGTATGTAATGCCAAGTACAATACATGTGCCTATGCACTGTCATTACAGTAGAAAGGGGGGCAAGGGTCATGTGTTGGACACAGACATATATAAGTCCTGTACAGCACTGTTATCCATGTGAATGTGTTACATACAGGGGTAGTAGCCCAGGGTATGTGCTGTCACACTGGCATATAGTGTATCATGGCAGTACTACTGTTGAAAGTGCTTACCCGGGAAAGAGTAGAGTGCTAAATGTAGCACTGACAACAGACACACCTGCAGGCATAGCTGGACTCTCAGGCCTCCCTGTTGTATCCCTGGTGTTTGGGCTGTATCACAGTATATAACCCCTACTGGGTAATGATCCAACATTTGGAATGTAACTGTAGACTAATGTCTGTACAGCACATTAGTGGGAGCTTCTGACATATAGTTATGGCATACATATTGTTGTCAAATGTCTGTCTGTCAACACATTCATCCTACTGCATAGCTACTTACCAAGCCAATGACTGACAGTCCCTGTACAGATGTGCAGATGGCAGATATCCAGCTGGGATATGTACAGGCAACATAAGCTTGATTGATGCTGACATGTCTGCCCAGCTGTGTAAGAACTGGCATATATAGGAGATAACACCCTGTACGTACCACATGCCACAGGTACCTACACTACACTACCACAGTCAACAGAACATGCTTGGGTATAGATCTCCATCACAGACACTAACCATGTGTTGTAATGCATGTTGCATACATGTCAACTTGATCACCTCAGTGGCCATGTGCAGGAGACACCTGGAGGATTGGCTGATGCATGTCACTCTCACCCTGAAGGTCACCACAATAGTGTCTGTTGATAGATTGCCTGCTGCCACATGGTAGGTGGCAGGATACCACTGTACACACAACCCCTACACAACCCATCTCTCCTTGGATAATAGCTAGGTACACAGCTATGACCACCTGCAGCGATGCACCCCAGTACTGACACATGTGTACGTGTGCATATCTCAGTATAGCAGGGTCTGTGTGTTAGCATACCTGCACTTAGGAATTCCATGAGGGTCTTCACAACCATCGCAACACCTATTGCTGTAGTCAGTTGTGGCTGCTGCTGCATGGGACATTACATGTACCCTGTTAAGCTCCTCTCCATACCAGCTACACAAGCCTTGCAGTAGCATCACAACAGTGTTGTACGAATGGATCAAAAGGCATGGGATACCCATTGAGTTCTGGCAAGTGTATATGTGCATGTCTGTATAGCTGTAGGGTACAGCATTCCTAGGCCACATACTCCTATTACAATACCCATTGCTACACAGTAGTACAGATAGTGTTGTTGCTGCCCATAGGTAAGGCATGACAATACAACACCCTACTATGTGTGTGGCATGTGCATTAGATGTATATCCCTGTAGTACCACTGCTGGGATATACAATGGGTTATATCGCAGCCGTGGCCAATGTATGATGGTGGGTATGTCAGAGTGTCATCATGGGTTTCAGGGAGTACAATATCCACTAGGGGATGTGGGTGCTGTGTACACTGTCTTTACACCAAGGTACACATGGTATATGTCCCACATACCACGTTATGGTTACCACTGTCACTATCAACCATACAGGTAACTGATACCACAATCCAGACCAGTTATGCATGTGCTGTGTGCAGCCTACCTGCAACACATTGGACACATGCTCAAGTTAGTTAGCAGCGATAGGCCCAGGTCTCTTGGATGTATGTCTGCCTGTTATGTGTCTGTTAATGTGTATATGAAGGTATGTCATGCTATGTATCATCCATATACACCCATTACATCCTCCATTGGCATACTGTACATGTCTGGGGATGTTCTGCATGTAACATGTAACCTTGAACACACCTCACCCTAAATGCTGTGTGGTGTGTGCAATGAAAGCCGCACACTTCAATATCATAGGTAGGGGTCTAGTCCCAGTTTTGCCAAGTATGAGTGTGCGTGTATGTGGATGGGTCTACATCAGGTTGCAGATTATACATGTCCCAGCAGGTCATGTGTCCATGTGGCACAGGCAATAACTGTTATACAAACCTGTGATATGTGTTCAACTGTACCCCAGATATGTCACAGCCATGTTGTCACCACAGTGCCATAACCCGTTGTGGAATATAACTTCAGACCATCCTCATGCTGACACATGTACACCTACAACAAAAATGGATAATATTATAGAGACCACAATCAACCAGTGTTACTAACAGCTATAATGCATCATTGCTGGATGGCTACACTACTTGACATATATGCATTACACTTTACTCCTTACAACATGTTGCACTGCAGTACTGTGGTACACTGTAGTACAGTCACCATGTGCATCAGAACCATATTAGCCTGTCTCTGCATCGATGGTATGGATGACAGGGATGTGTCACAGGTATCATCGTATGCACAGAGTGTGTTGTTGGTTTGCCAGAGACCAAGGGTGGGCCATACATTTGACACCATGTGTGAGGGTGAGGGGTGTAATGAGGTGAACTGGGCATAGTGATGTGGTGTGTGTAGGTATGGGGTTGCCCTAGATGTATTTGTATACTGTGTGGGTATGCATGCACACAGTTCTGCATTCTGGCGGCCCTACACGGGTGTTTATGGACAGCTGCAGACCATACCTGGCAGGGTGTGCAATTCACTGCCTCTGGCCACAGACACGTGGACTGTGCCTGCCAGGGGTTCCATGGGCACATCCAAGTACAGGCCTCAATGTGCTACTCTCACCTGATGATGACAAATGTCCATTGGAACCAGGTCCCTCCTGGGACTGGCCAGGACCATGTGCTCATGGCATGCTGTGGTGTGGTGTGAACAGGCACCCCCCAGCAGTGCCGGGGCTGGTACTGCCACTATAGGAGCCCCTAGGTGTCCTAGCACATCCACATTGACTGCCAGCTGTTGGCATTGCTGGCCTACTTCCACAGGGCCATCGCCGTACTCCCACCACATGTTCAAGCATGTACAGACCACGGTCGATGAGGGCCATCATCTCACTAGATCGTATATCCATGAACTCAGTTAATGCATGAATGGCATCAGCCAATTCACGGGAGTTGTCACTTGCAGATGTGAGAGCAGCCCTCTGCAACCTCAGGCCCTCTCTGGTGTAACATTCCATATGTACCTGCACCACCATGACAGACTGAAACATGATCCTGCTGGTACCAGCTGTGTCGCATCTGCAAGGGGCATGATGACCAGCAGCTCTACCATGAGCACCCTGGGACATCTGCCTGTGTGGTGCCCTGCCGGACATCTGGCTATGCCTGCTGACCAGACACATTAGGCATGGCTACCACACTTTCCTGTGCACTGCCACCAAACACCAGCTGTCCCTCCACTATGGCCACTGGTGATGGGGTATGTATAGGCACTGAAACTGTGTGTGGGGTTCGGGTAGCTAAAAGGGGAATGTCAAATGATGGTGTTGTTTTGGCCCCTGACAACCCCACCCCTGCCTCAACAGTACTATCATCATCTTTGGTGTCTGTATGGACACCAACATCAGACTGCATGCAGGAGGGACCCTGACCCACCTCGCCACCTGTGGGGGAAAACAATAAACACACTTTAAGACCTGTACAGCATTGCATAATAGTACAAACACACACACACACACACACACCACCGTAATACCTACCTGTCCATGAATTTACAGACAGTCTCATGTATATTTCCATGCGTTCCCCATCCTGCATCATACTTGGTAACATACACTCATTGATACCACTCATTAACATATCAGTCCTCTAAATGCCTAGACAAGTGATCACAACACAAGACCTGTTACTACATTACCTGCCTGACCTATGTGTAGTGGTTTTAGATGGCCTCACTGCTGTCATTCAGTGTTCACCCTGTGCATGTCAAGACATCATGAGCATGGCCCCTATATGTGTGGGCTACTATGTTCACTCCATAATATCACGCACTGGAGTGTCATGTGTATGTATTGCTCAGTACATGCCAGATATGCTGTTCAATCAGCCTATCATGTGACAACTGTAATATATGGATACACTCCCTGGTGTTAACTAGTAATTCCCCAATGCATCTGTAGTGCTGCATACGTGGGTTGTCAGTCACCTCTCTGCTGAATGTGATATTAAAAGTATACCTGGTGTCTACCTTCCCTCTCAATGTCTGTTCCATGCTACAGACCTTATTATACTATTAGCTGTCCTGTGATTACATACATGACAAGTATTCCTGGTGTTTAATGTGGCAGTCCATGCCCATGTACTGCATGATCCCAAAGGGAGGTACTGCTGTATGAACAACCTCACAATCACACATGTGCATACATGGCCACACCCACCCACAAAAACACACACATGCATCCTACATGCATCAACCTCCCTTATTTCACCAGAGTGACCCCACAAACAAACTAACTACACACCAGGACGCATGCACACACATACAGGTGAGGTTGCACAATGACAGTACACACAGTATTCCTATTACCCATCTGTCAACATGCATAACATATGGTACACAACAGCATGCAGTGCAGCTATAGTCAATCCATGCTAGCAACAGTATACATGTGTGTGATGCATGTGCTGTGTCACTAGGTGATGCCCCTTCCCCTGGATACCACTGCACCGATGTACACAGCATTGCTGTGCACCTGTTCTGCACCCTGCCATGTACTGTGCACCACACCACACAGGTGTACAACCCATTGCTGACTGTGTAATGCTGTGTCAGTTATGTCAGTTTTAATGCTCACAGCCCCTATGTTTTTCAGCAACACATACCTGGGATGATATGTGGACAGATGTCATTTGTGAATGCCTGATGTCTGATTTGCAGCACTCAACATCAGTGGACCATGTATGACCAATCCAATACTATTACACTGACAACTATATGAGCATACTGTGGCTATGGGGGGTGTACACACCCTTATTGATATGATGCACCCTTCCTTGATCTGCCATGGGACCACATCACAGCATATCTTAACAGTATATGAGCCCGATATGTGACATATGTCCTGTACTTTCACATGCAGTGTCTACAGAATGTGTTAGTTGTGCGGATGCTGACTGCAATGCATACACTCCATTTGGGCATATGTGTGCACACCCTTATCATGACGGTTTGTTGCACCTATTGTTATGTGTACTACAGCAGTCACTACTCCTGGCAGGGGTATACTAATGTGGGCCATCTGCATTTGCTAGTGTATGTTCAGTCTGCCTTACACATGTCCCCCTAATCTGCATGATTTCAAGGTCTATTCATGTACACATCCCTTGGTGTTCACACACTGCCGTCACTATTGCTGTGGGGGTAGGGTTATGTCTGCCACAGTTCCTGAACCTGACTATGTGCAGATACAGCCATTCTTAGCATCCTTAGGATCCCTGCTGCAGTGCACTGGTGTGTCATGCTGACACCCCCCCTTCAGCTTTTTTGCAGATGCTTGACAAGTAAGGCCTACACATGTGTCACTTTGCAGTTTCCCGTACACTGAACACCACATGTTATAGCCCAGTCCCAGCTGATAATGTGGACCACAGTAATAGGTTCATAGGTTCATAGGTTGGTACTAGGCTATCGGCCCTAGTGCCTATACAAGCCTAGCCATAACAATTCCCTGGCTATTATTTCCCACAATATTTACTTCCCTGGACCCCGCTCTAGAAGGGGGACTAATGTGATCCCTGTGGCAAATTTCCTATCTCCCATCCAATTGTCAAGGTTCCTTTAGAAGAGGCCCAAGGAGGTGCTCTGCTTGACATGTATGGGCAGTCTATTCCAGAGTATGGGGAGTCTCTGGGTCAGGAACCTATCTCTCCAGCATGTTTTGTTCATTGTGATGACAAGGTTTAGATCCCTGGAGTGTGTGGGTCTGAGGGATTGGGGGTTTCTTTAAGTGGAGCATGTCCAACAGCTCAGGGTTTGACATGGCCCTGTATGTTAAGCAGAGACCGCCTCTGAGTAGACAATATGCCACAGAGTATAGCTGGAGTTTTTTTAGATGGTCAGCATAGGGCGTCTGCTTTAGGCCTGTGATTCATTTAGTGAGGTATTTCTGCAGCCTTTCCAGCTGTTGCAGATGTCTTGTGAGGTACATATCAAATGGGGCATTGTACTCTATAATGGGTCTAATGAGGGATGAGTACAGTGGGACAATGACCTCCTTTTTTCTGGATTAAAAGCCCTTAGTGATGAGGTGTGCCACATAGAAGGATTTCATGACTGTTGTGGCGATGTGGTTATCAAAGGTGAGACCTCTGTCCACCTGTGTCCCTAAGTCTCTCATCACACTTTCAGTGTTTAGTGTACTGCCACCTATGTGGTAATTCATGGGTACATGGTTTTTCCCAAAGGGGATAACTATACATTTTTTGGCATTAAGCTTAAGCCCATGGCTCTGGCACCAAGCATCTGTTTCTGTAAGGCCCTTTTGTAGAATATCCACATCATTTGGGGATTCAATAATGGCTCCCAGTTTGCAGTCATCTGCAAACTTTGTTAGCCAGAGTCCCTTAGTGTTGGCCTATACTTCAGAGAAGTAGATGCCAAACAATAGCGGTCCCAGGACTGAATCCTGAGGTATTTCATTTGTCACTTGTCTAGAGCTGGATTTGGAGTTGGCTACTTTTACAGTCTGATTTCTGTCAGTAAGCCAGTTGGCAACCCATCGAGTGACGTAGGGATTTATGCCCAGCTTAGTAAGTTTATCTATGATTCCAGAGTGGGGGATGGTGTTGAAGGCCTTGGCAAGGTCCAAATAGGCTGTGTGGACCACCTTACCCTCATCCACAGCTCTGGAGACTGATTCGAAGAAGTCAATCAGGTTCAGGTCCAGTGTTTGAAGGTTGCCAATGTCTTTGTTTATAAGTTCCATGATAATGCGTTCCATGCCCTTGCAGATCAGGCTTGTCAGACTGATGGGATGGTAGTTCTCTGGATCCAAGGTGGATCCCCCCCTTGTGGACTGGGATAACTGCAGCTGTGTGCCACTCAGTGGGTACAAAGCCTGAGGTGAGGTTATGATTAAACATGACACATAGGTGAGGTGCCAATTCATTTTGTAGTTCATGTAGTACACAGCCCGGGATGCCGTCTGGTCCCTTGGATGCTGTATTCTTAGCTTTGGAGAGTGTGGTTTCTACCTGTGTGGCCACGATTACCGGAATTTGGCAATCTTTTGGTATTGAGATGGGCCCTTTAGGGGGTGAGAGGGGGGGTGAAGTTTGCACTAAATCAATCTGCCAGTATATTTGCAATATCCTTGGGATCAGTATATTTAATGCCATTTGGTTGTAGCTCAGAGCAGATCTGATTCTTGACATAAATATAGAATGCCTTGTAGTTGTCTTTGCAATCTTTGGCAATTTTATATTCATAACTAGCTTTGGAGGATTTTATGAGGGATCTCAGCTTCTTACTGAGGCTGATAAGAGAGTTTTTTGCATCCTGGGATTTTTCTCTTTTCTGCAACAGTTTCTTCCTTCCTTCTGTTGTATAGCTTGTTTATGGCAGGAGACCATCAGATTGGCTTCCTTTTTTTTGAGGAGAGCGTCTTGGTTCTATTTGGGATGGCACGATTCATGCACGAGTGGATGTGCTTGTACAGTGCCTTAGTGTAGGTTTCAGCAGTCGAACTTTCAGCTCCCGACTGCATGGGTGTCATGACGTTTGTCACTTCTGACTAATACCTTATGCCATAGTGTAACTCTGCAACAGTTACCATTGTCCTACAGGTATATACACTGGTGTTGCAAAACCTGCAAAAGCATCAGAGACCTCCAAGGCAGACACTCAAACAACCTGCACCTCCCGTCACAAACCAGACAACACATAAAACACAAAATCAATGTGCCACACAATCACAGCCCTTAAGGCGAAATAACATGCCTAACACACAAGTAATAGGTGACTCTATAGTCAGGTACAGAGATGTCCCACTCACTAGGCTGGACAAGCAGAAGGTTACTGTTAGCTGCCTGTCGGGAGCCAGAATCCGCCACATAATACAAGCACTCAGGTTACTCCAGAACAAGTACAAATATGACTCTGTCATTGTTCATGTTGGTGTGAATGACCTGAGATGTACCTCCCTGGACTACATGAAAAGAGACATGGAAGAGCTCTCTGATCATGTAGCCCAGGCTGGTATGACCCTGACCCTAAGTAGCATCCTGCCCTCACCAAGAATGATATCTCAGTATAAAGAAAAAAAATGATCAATTTCAACAATGGGCTAAGCTTCTGGTGTCATTCAAAGGGGATCCAGTGTCTGTCAGCCTGGGACGACATGCTTGACAAGCCACATTGCTTCACAAGAGACGGCTTGTACCTGTCACCCCTAGGCTTTTGAATACTGGCCAAGGCTCTTGCTGCCCCCATAGTGCCTTTTTTAGGCAAGGCTCAAAAGTCAAACCCACCTCCATAAAAAGCACAATTAACAAAAAACTGAGGGTTATGCTACTCAACGCCAGGAGTTTAAATCTCAAAATACATGCACTCGAAGCACTCCTCAGTATGGAGAACGTCGACATCTGTGCAGTAACTGAAACCTGGTACATCTGAGATCATCCATGTGCAACTAACATCGAGCAAATCTGCAATGCAAATTATGGCCTGCTACAGATCACCGTCCATTACCCAGGACCACCACTCCATCTTTCTGGAGACATTGGAAAACATGAAGGTCCTACCGAACACCCTGATATTGGGTGATTTCAATTACCCTACCATTAACTGGAAAAACTACTTGAGTACAAACTCCCAGGCCCAGCACTTCCTGGAATTCATCAACTCAAACGAACTGGATCAGCTGGTAAACTCCCCTACCAGAAGTGAAAACATACTGGACTTGGTATCACAAACATGGGTGACAGGTGTTCCACACCGGAAGTCAACCCGTTACTGGTTAGATCAGACCATGAACTAATTATTATGGATGTCCACACCCCACCACCACCTCCCTCAACTAAGGAAACCACAGTAAAAAACTTTTCTAATGCAAACTTCACCTTACTTAAGACAGAGGCGGTAAGTTTCACAGCCCCCACGCTAAAGGATAACGCTGCCCAAGATACAGTAACCTTTACAAATGCACTCTTTGAGCACCTACAAGGATGCATGGATCGTGCCATCCCTAGCAAAAAAAAGACTCACTCTTCTATGAGAAGGAAACCAGTCTGGTGGACCCCTGCCATAAACAGGCTATACATAGATGGAGGAAACTATTTCAGAAAAAAAGCAAATCCCAAGAAGAAAAGACATCCCTGATCAGTATCAGTAAGAAACTAAGGTCCTTCATAAAATCATCCAAGGCTAACTTCGAAAGAAAAATAGCCATGGTTTCAAAAGATAACCACAAAGCCTTCTTTAGCTATGTTAAGAATCTGAGTAAGTGGCAACTCGCAGATATGCACTGAACTAGTGCAAAATAGCACAAAATATACTGAACCTACTGATATTGCCAACATCCTGGAAGCTATATTCAGTGCAAACTTCACCCCCCCTTTTCACCCGCAAAAGGGCCCACAACAATACCGGAAAAGTATAGTGTCCCAGAAATCACAGACGCACAGGTGAAAATAGCCCTTTCAAAAGCAAAAAACACAGCGTCAATGGGGCCAGATGGTGTCCCAGGCTGTATCTTGCATGAACTACAGAACAAACTAACCTCCCACCTAAACACGCTGTTCAGCCTCAGCCTCTCCACAGGCTACATGCCCATAGAATGGTGCACAGCAACAGTTGTTCCACTCCACAAAGGAGGGGCCACAACTGACCCTGGTAACTATTGCCCCATAAGCCTGACTAGCCTGGTCTGCAAGGCTATGGAGCGCATCATCATGGATCTCATTAACAAAGACATTGGGGACCTCCAAACACTTGCCCCGACCCAGTTCAGCTTTGTTAAGGGCAGATCATGCCTACTAAACCTGAGTGACTTCTTCAAGACAGTCACCAAGGCCATAAATGAGGGAAAGGTTGTTCACATAGCCTACCTTGACCTCACCAAGGCTTTTGATACCATTCCCCACTCAGGTATTACAGAAAAACTCACCAGCCTGAACATAAACCCCTACGTCATGAGATGGGTTGCCAACTGGCTTACAGACAGAACTCACACAGTAAGAATAGCGGGCTCCAGGTCCGACTCTAAAACAGTCACAAGTGATGTCCCACAAGGCTTGGTCCTGGGATCCCTACTGTTCGACATAGACTTCTCAGAAGTGCAGGTTTGCTGAATACTGCCAAATGGGAGCCATATTTGACTCTCCAGCTGACACGGACATCCTCCAAAAGGGCCTTACTGAGACGGACACCTGGTGTCAAAGACATGGCCTCAAGCTAAATGCCAAAAAATGCATAGTCATCCCATTTGGGAAAAACAAAACACCCACGAATTACCACATAGGTGGCAGCCCCCTTTATACAGAAGAGGTAATAAGAGATCTGGGGACCTAGGTAGATAGTAATCTCTCCTTTGACAATCATATTGCCAAAGTAGTTAGGAAATCTTTCTATGTGGCCCGTCTAATTACTAAAGGGTTCGCATCAAAAATAAAGAGGATATAGTGCCCCTCTACTCATCACTCATCAGACCTATCATAGAGTACACTGCCCCATTTGGGATGTACCTCTCAAGACACTTCCAACAGCTGAAGAGACCACAAAAGTACCTCACCAAGATGATTACAGGCCTCAAACATATGTCCTATGCAGCCTGACTGAAAAAACTCTGGCTGTACTCAGTGGCATATCTCTTACTCAGAGGTGATCTCTGCCTGACTTACAAAGCCATGTCCAACTCTGAATTGATGGACATGCTCCACCTAAAGAAATCCAAGTCACTGCGATACACATGCTCTAGTGAGCTAAACCTCACCACAACAATAAATAGAACATGCTGGAGGGATAGATTCCTGTCACAGAGACTCCCCATGCTTTGGAACAAAATTCCAAACCACAGTAGGCAGAGCCCCTCACTAACACTCTTCAAGAGAAACCTTGACGAGTGGATGGGTAACAGAAAATACACCCCTGGGATCACTTCATTGGCTCTGCTTGACAGAGGATCAGTTAATTAATCAATGGGGAGGTGAAAACCGACACACTCTGGCTAGGCTTACAAATGCCCCGGGCAGATAGCCTAGTACCTACCTATGAACCTATGAAACTATATGGATGCTGTTCCAAACATGTCCCTACTGTAGGCCAAGTCTCCCACCATTATGTTACTCCCTGTGGACACATTCCACAATGACAGGATGTTAGTTATCTTGCAAGTGTCTGACATACCCTTCCAATACCCTATCATGGTCACCACTGTAATGTCGTACATTTAACAGCAACAGTACGTACACATGTATAGCATGCATTCTGGGTAGGTGTGTTAGATATGTGCATGGAATATACCATAGCCATTACATGCCCGGTGTATTGGTAAGCATCTACATAAACCATACTCACCAGATACAGGCTACTGCCTTGGTGGTATACCGGAGGGACGTACATAAGAGGCCAAGAGATGGAAAGTCAGTGGCCACACCTGTGACATTGCTACAGGGTGGGTGCAGCATTACAATACATCAACAGTACATGTCCACAATGCTACCACATATGCACATCTGTTTATCACTACTATGCAGGAACAAACTATATGACATGTCAGGTATGCATGATCTACAGATGATGTACATATGCAGATGTATATGCAACAGTGGTCTACTGATGTGTCCTGTGGCTTTACCTGCATGCTCCTCAACCAGTGTGTGGGTAGCACCCACCTCCACAAAGGTGTCTGGAAGTTGGCGGCTATGCGGACGGGCAGGTGCCACGAGTTTGGCTAGGAGCTCCTCCACACATGTCAGGGGGGAATGGATGGCATGGCCCCCCCTGTGGCGAGGTGATCCCCCCCGGACTGCAGCAGCAGCACAGCGATGGGCATTGTGATACAGGTTAGAACAATGGTGCCAGACCTGCTCATAACTGCAGTTGTGCATTCCAACATCATTGACCCTGTGAACTAGGTCGTTCCACAGGGCGGTCTGCTCCTGCTGATCATGGGCGGCCCAGCCAAACAAGACAGGGTAGTGCTGTATGAGGTGGTTCACCACAATGTCGATCTCATCTGCTGAGTATGCCAGAAGCCTTCCATAGGACATCTTGCCTGAAAGACATAAAGATGAACACAGGTGTGAGCAAGTCATGCAGCAAGGTTACCCCAGTTCTTCATACACATCACTGTCACCCCCCACCATATCAGTGACAACAAACTGTACACACAACTCAATAGGTATGGCTACAGCATACTTACCAGTGGGGCAGATATTACCAGGCCATATCACATGTGTGACCCACCCTGGGGCCTCCTCATCTACTGGTCCATCAATACCTTCAGGCGGAATCAACTCAGGGGATGTTGTCCCCCCTGGGGGCACACACAGACATGATCTTGTCTCTCGAGGTCAGGTCCAGGATCTGTTCCATAATGGGCTACACAGACACATGTGGGATGTGCTACATCACCTCGGGGCACCTAGTACACATTCACAGGGCCCACATGCTCTTCCTGCTCAGCCTACAGGCCAGGCACATTTGGGATGTGGACAGCTGTTGTGTGTAGCAGTGGGTGGGAGGCTTGCTCACATTGTGTCCATATTGGAACCCATGGGGTGTCCACATCACAGACCACACACACCATCCAGGGTGTTTACCCACCAGACATGTCACATACCACCCCTGTAGGCTGTCATCTATATCTACCAACCCTGACCACCTTCACAACTATACCTACCATACTTCCCCATATTTCCATTCCATACTTCACAGACAAGGGCAATGTGGTCCCAACAAGGGGTTTACATGTGACATACCCGTCCATGTTGTACACACTGAAAGCTGTAAATATCTGTGTGTATTGCTAAGTGTGCTGTTCCCTCACACATAGCATGCAGCACTGTGGTTTTAATATAGGGGACATGTATTTACATACATATATGTTTGTGTGTGTGTTTGTATATATGTAGACATGTGCATAAAGGTATATATCTATATATGTGTAGATATATATGATGTCGTATATATGTATTTATATATATGTCTACACATGGGTATCTGTATATTTGTGGACATACATGTATGTGTATATATATCTATCTATAGATATATATATATATATATATATATATATATATATATATATATATATATATATATATATATATATATTATATAGATATATATTTACACATATGCATACCTATATATGGGGTACATTCAGACATCAGGTCCACAATTTCACAACACATTCCTGCACAGCTGCACTGTTCTGCCTTGCTACAACACAGATGACAGGTGCCATGCATGGGCACAGCCTGACATCAGGGGGGTATATGTGGGGCCAGATTGCAGGCACCCTATTACACACCTATGGCATTCCTGCATGCTACAATACAGGTTAACCTGAGTATCCTGTAAGATGTGGGCTGTGGAACCCAAGTGTCCATCATTATGGCATTACTAACACAACCAGCTATTGACCACGGTAATATACATGCTTCCCATTACACAACACACACTATGATGGCTTATTTCTTATCAGTCAGTGCTGATCTGCACAGTTGACGGGTATGGCCCACTACCCACAGGGACAGACTCTATTGTCCTTAGCAGATGTTCAGCTGAACATCATTACAACACCACCTGATGGCACATACAAATCATTCCACATCATCTATCTCATTAATATGGAGCAAGTACTACAGTCATTTACATGCATATATACTTCACATACCTGTTGTGGGAATGATGTCTCTTCTGGATATTTTGCTGGATGTTTTTTTTTTTTTAGGTTTTGCCTTTCAATCACTCTCTCTCTCTCTCTCTCTCTCTCTCTCTCTCTCTCTCTCTCTCTCTCTCTCTCTCAGTTTCCCTCCAGTAAATGGTTTGACCTGCTTTGAACAGATTGCAGCATGGATTTTGTAGGTGATGCACATGATCAGGTGATGTCCTCTGCACCAATCAGTGTCCTCCACTTGCTATCTGCATGCAGCATGCTGTGTAGTACTTCCAATTACCACTGGCATGGCAACCAACTGCTATAAATCCATACATCATGTGGGCATGGTCCCTTTACCTTTCCTGTATGGTGGACATCCTTCCTGTGTGTGGGCAGCAGTGTTACAGACATCAGGTAGCAATGTCTCTTACAAGAAAACCTGCACACTCAGGCCAGCTACATATCTGTAGGGGGTTCCAGAACTACAGACTACAGTGAGTAGTGTTGTATGCATTGTATATGCATTGTATAGCAGCAGTGTTACAGGGTTTGTGTGCACATACTAGTTTAATGTGGAGTGCAATCTGTCTGCATAGCTCTCAACTGTGGGCCTATCCACTTGATGGCCAAAGGTGTGCCTATTATGTTTTGTCTGTCCACCACACATGTCTTGTGTCAGATATACCACTGGCAGTGTGTGTGTTGAGTGCTATCAGTACATGGCTACATCCATGTCTGTTTCTAACTTCATATTCCTGACTAAGGGTATGTTGCAGACTATCCTGTAACACCAGCGACTTGTTTAGTGTATGACACCAGTATTTCACATATGGGCCTGTGTTACAGCCTCTGTCCTCCACCTACATACCAGGCATTGTACATATGACATGCTGTCAGGGGTTATTATGTAGTGGGCTGTGAGTATATCATGCTGCCATTCCTGCCATCAGTCCACTGCTGTTGTGGCCCCCACACATATTGTGGGGTTGGGTTCATATATATGTGGGCTTCATCTACGCAATACATGTGTGCCCTTATGCACTCCAGAGGCCAGTGTATGTAACAGTGGTATATAGCCCTGTATTATTCTGTCTATGGGGGGAATGCACCATAACTAACCTAGGCTGTTACAACATTTGGGGGTATCAGGGGTAAGCTGTCTTAAGGTATTTGGATGTACATTACCATACAATTCACCTTGGGTAAATGCTGCCCTACTGCTTCCTGCCATACAGACTGTTCTGTTTGTCAGTGTGTTTGTGATGGTGTCAGTTATGCCTTGTTATGTAACAGATACATCCCATTGTGTCAACTGAGGTCTTTACCCCCTAGGGATTGTGTACAGAATGTAGTTAGAGGCTGCTGGACTATACATCTGCATTACTTAGTGTTGATTGAGTGTTATCCTGAGGCCCAGTCTGTCTTTACTTTTGTACTACTTGAAGGCCTCGGCCTGGACAGCAACATATGTCAACTTTTCCAGACTACTGTATTAATATAACTGTTTCACAGTTGCATTACTCTTATATGTATGTCAGAGTCTAAACAGCTATATGACACGGCATATACAACTGCAATAGTACACAAATAAAGCTTTCCCTTGTATGCATACCTGTGTGTGGTGTTATATCCTTTGACCTCTCTGTGGGTATATGTTGCAGGCAACAATTGTCATTTGTATGGGTGGCTCATACAGTGTCCAGTTGGTCAGGTGGCAACTGTAGGCATAGTGGCTGTTCCGTATTGTGTGCACCTTCTACATATGTATCATCCTATACATATCTCTGTGTGTGTATGTGTAGTTACATATATATATATCTATGTAAATGTATATATACATATATATGTATCAGCATATATGTGTCTGTGTATATTTATCTTAGGAATGTTGATTGCTTCCACATTGCACATTCCCTATGGTAGTCAGACTGTACCGCATGATATGTTACTGATACCAGCCTGATGGGATGGCATACTGTTAACATCTTGTGCCCATGTTGTGTCAGGTCCTGGTTATGGGATTTGCAACAGTTGGTATTGTATTGCAGGGCAGACGTTTTTGGCTGTGGGGGGGTATCTATACGTACAAGACGTATGTTGTTTGGGCCCCTTCATCCTCATTAACGGTGCATTGGACATATATGTTTTTTATGTTCTCTTTTACTGCTATTGATATATATCTGTATATTCCTATATAGATATATATTTATGCTTGCATATATTTCTTGCTGTATATATATGAGAGAGAGAGAGAGAGAGAGAGAGAGACATTTAGATGTAGACATATATATCTATAGATGTATGCATATGTATGTATATGTATATATATATATATATATATATATATATATATATATATATATATATATATATACATATACACACATATCTATCTACATATATAGATATGTTATATCTATTTAGATATATATATATATGTATATATATGTATATATATATATATATATATATATATATATATATAGATATAGATATATATATATAGATATATATATATATAGATATAGACATATATATACACACACACACACACACACACACACACACACACACACACACACACACACACACATCTACATGTTTAAATACATTTCCTGTACTGTTGAATGACTATGCTGGATATGTTTGTGAAAACATCAAAGTTAGGTATATCTGATATGGCTTAGTGGTAAATCGCTTTGGCTATGGTGTGTCGGATCCTGAGTTTGAGCCTTGCAAAGGCTGTTTGTTTTGTTGCTGGGCAGAACAAGGGCTGTTGGATACAGAGTGATTAAGGCACTTTTAAGCAGTTATAAGCGGGTTTGCATGGAGGTAAGCACTGCTAACTTCCCGTTACTGTTTCTTATATTCAGTTAACTTCCAAATTGCTAAACCTGTGTAGGCATTGCTTACCCCCATGTAAACAAGCTTAAAGCCACTTACTGCTGCTTAAAAGTGCTTACCCTATGCTAATTTCTTTAAAAGAAAAGAAAGAAAGGGTTGATAGGAAAGTGGTGAAAAAGGGGCACAAAGAGGGAAAGACAGTAGGGAAAATAGCTAAGGATGTGCAGGAGTGTGTAGGGAAGGTCTATAGTTGCCCATTTCTTCTACAGCAACAGCTGTGCATATACACTGAATTTGGAGGTAGATTTGGACACTCAAACCCCTGTGAGAGGGGTGAGGACAACAATAATATGTTGTGATGCCAGTTAGACCAGATTACATGTGTCCAGTGGACATGTGCGAAATGGACAGCTATGTATGGGGCAATATTTTTTTTGGAGCAGATTGCCCCTTTTTTTTTCAGGTGAGAGTGGGATGTTGGGGAGGGATAGTAGGTATATTTGGGGAGGTAGGTTGGGTAGGTTAACAGACAAGACATACAAAATGCATACAGGGGTGGTATATGACACATGTGGGGGGTAAACACTTTGATGGGAGGGGTGTTGGGAAATCGGAAGCCCATGAGCCCCCTAGTGGAAACAGTGGGACTGAGGCCCCCACCCATGGGCAGTCACCACTGCACCTTCACAGCCTCGAAGGTGGCTGTGCTGGGGGCTGAGTCGGAGAGCCAGGCTGACCCTCTAGTCATGACACATGGCCCTCGAGCTGGCGTAGCAGATCTCTGACCTCCCTGCAGAGCTTGCTATGCACCACGACCAGGATCTGGTGACGGGCGATAGGTTCCTGTCTGCACCCGCTCCTGGGGGGGGTGAGCCCCATCCCCTGAGGCAGTTCCACCTGAAGGTGGTGCAGGACAAATGGACGAAGTGGACGATGAGGTCCTGGGTTGGTCCCCAGATGTGCTGGTGCCCGGTAACATGGCCAGCTGAGTTAGGATGGGTGGGTCCAGTAGGACCCGCATTCCCATACGTACTATGGTGTTTATGGTTTATCAACATATGTGGGTTAGTAATAGTCAACACATTCCTGGATTAGGTATAACAGCATGCATAGATATTCCCCTTTACACAGACAGCAGTTATGGAACAGTTGCATAGCAAACAGAACACATGCATATATGGGACCACAATGGTAATAACAACAGCATGCAGGTACATTGATGGCATCATGCCACCTATGTTGGAGTATTTAAACATAGCACATGCATAGAAACAGATTTATATAATTAGCAAACAATAGTACATATGTCCCAACATTACAGTGGAGTCATCACGTACCAGTTGAGGTGGGTATTTAGTGTATTGTTGGAAATATAGTGGGGGGAGGGAAATATGTCAATTAACAACTAGTATATTCCTGTAGCTCACATTACTTTCCTAGTCAGAGCTGTTATCTGTACCTTACAAGTATTACTACACTACCCTATTGCCTTAGTTTGGACAGTGATATGGCTGTCGGCAACTATATACATGGACTGGTTTTACCTGCAGTATGCACCTCTTACCTGGTATACCTGTGGAGGAATTGTTTGTTAACACTAACTGTTTCTACACATACTCCCAGATTCCAGGTTGATGTTATGCACATGACTGTCCATCTCTTTTTGCACAGACTCTGGGCATGTCTTGACTACATGCAGGTGAACCAGGACATATGTAGACTATTGCCCTCTTCAACCTTTAGTGACTTACAACACTCTTATACAGGATTTCCTAGACAGTTATATTATGTAGCACAGTGTGGGTGACAGTGATCAGTGATACCTTATTATTCAGGGCAACTGCAACACTCACAATGCCATACAATACCAGAGTAAACAGTACCAGTACAGGGCATCAAGCTTTTATTTCTTGGCACAGTGTTCGTATCTGATGTACCTGTGGGAGCAATGTTTGTTAGCAATACCTGAATGTTGCCACACAAAGTACCAGATTTCACATTAGTATTATGCACATACATCTCACTCTGTTACTGTACACACTCTGGTCACAGCTTGACAACATGGGGGTGAAGATGAGGCATATGTGGCTTATTACTCCCATAACAGTTTGGGAAGTTGCTAGTGTGACAGGTTTGTTCTTATAGATGTGTGACAATCAGTTGTATTTACTGTTTGCTGCCTAAGCATCTGGGATCATCCCACTGATTTCCCAGGGGGACAAAGTGACAGGTGGCAGATATGAGCCAATTTACTGGACATTCTGGACATATCTATACAGTTGTGGGGTATGATTCTGTATGCAGACTACTACCACTCCCAGGATTTGAACCATGGCTCTGTGTGCTAAAAATACAACAGTTCACATCTCAGCTGCATGTGCCATTCCAATTTTGTTGTCTGTCTTTTCACAGTTTTCTGTATATGTCTCTTTCAGTTGTACTAAATGACCTCTGGGGATTACACCAGTCATATACAGACATTCCTACACATTCTATTTATGTTGCATAGTGTGGATAACAGTGCTTAATACAACAGTACTATTAAGTGATTGCAAATCTACATTGCCATATGATACCAGAGTATACACATGTAGTCCAGCAGTTAGACCTTTATTGTCAGGCTGTTATGCTTTTATTTGCATACAAACTATATGATACTCTTCCTGCCATATTGTCCGGTGTATGCAGTACTTGCCTTAAACAATACAGGTTTTATACTGGCAATTAACTTAATAATACTTTTAGATTTATTTCCTATGACAGTACATGCAAGAGTATTACTAACCTACCTTGCATTTCAACCTCTCCAGACAACATCCATGGGCCTCCTGGTTCACAGCCCACTCACTAGCTGCTGTGAAGGACATAAGAGGAATAATTAGCCATACCTATCCATAATATACATGAGCTGGAAATTATTAAACAGGTATTGGAGTGATACATACAGCTGGGACAACCCCTGCCATCCTAGCCTCTTGGATCCACTGATCCAAGAGATCCCCGTTTCACCACTTCAGGTTAGCATAGTGATGCCTGACCTGCTCACCAGTGCGGGACATGCCAGTGGCACTGGTGAGATCATGGGTGAGATGGTCCCAGGCTTCTGCCTTATATTGGGAACCTTGGTACTGGCCCTGCAGCAGTCTCTGCTCATGGTCTTTGACAAGGAGTCCTGCCATAACTCTAGGATGCCCCAGCACTGTGTCTGAAAGCACACTCCCTCTCCCATTCCTGTCATGGTGCCTGCAAGGGGAAGCTACAACCAGTTATGAGATGTATTCCCACCTGTTGGGTTTAAGTAGGGCCAGTTTCCCTCACTTTGCCATGATTGGATGGTTTTGAAAAGGCTAAGCTATGGGCAAACCTGCTTACCTAAGGCTGGCATTGTTTAAAGTGGTATACCACTGGGCAAATTGAGTTAGCTGGCCTACACATTGCTTACACCTACTAAGCTGGCCTGTGCAATGCTTAGCATTGCTTAATATTTACTTTGCATTATATTTGCTTTTTGGCATTGATTTATTATTCATGATATATATATATATATATATATATATATATATATATATATATATATATATATATATATACACATGTCTGGTATCCATGATTCATGTGTACGTACACTGTATGGGATCCTTGTGTTTAACAGGGGACCTCAACACTCTGTTACAATTACACCTCACATCTGGTCTTACTTCTGTACTCCAGTTCACATATTTATGTTATGTAGTAGGTTATAGAACATATGACTGTATACTGATTTCTTTTACATGTTCAGTTTGGTTTTACTAAAGTGAGGATTTGTTTGGTGATACCTCATCATTCCTATATACTGCTGTAATGGCTTGCTGGTTAACTAGTGTGACTATAGTATATAGGGTTCTGGGTTCAAGACCTGGAAGGCTGTTTATTTTGTTGCTGGACAGAACAGCAGCTGTTGGATACAGAGTGATTAAGGCACTTTTCAGCACTTGTAAGTGGGTTTGTGTGAGGGTAAGCACTGCTAGCCTTCGGTTAAAGATGCTTATGGAGAGTTAGCTTCTATATTGCTTACCCTGTGTGTGCATTGCTTACCCCGACACAAATGGGCTTATACCCGCTTACTAGTGCTTACATATGCTTACTCCCATTTACTACTGCTTAATAGTGCTTACACTTGCTTACTAGTACTTACTCCCACTTACCACTGCACTGATTTAGACAGTAATATCTAATGGTTCTTGGGAAGGTGGGGGATTTGGAAGATGTATGGAGTTATCATTCATTACACATTTTACCTTCCATTTGTATCCCTGATTCCTGTGTACATATACTGTATGGTGCACGTGTGATTATCTGTGGACTTTGCAACATTATGACACTGACACCTCACATCTGCATTCAATGCAGTACTCCAATTCACAAATATATGTTATTTACTAGACTATGCAACTAAAAATATTGGTCATAACATGATTTGATATGGAAAGTGCTGTAGTGGGACTCAGACCAGGCATGACTGCTCGTAAGGTGAATGTTCTGCCCACTACACTATTGCTATACTGATTGATTTGCATATATCTTCCTTTTTATACTCTTCTGCCAGTTAAGCTGCATTAACCGTAGCTAAGTGATGGGCAAACCTGCGCACCTATGGTTAAATTTAATCTGTTTCATAAAAAAGAATAAATAAATAAATAAAATGTATCTTTATATTGTTTGTGTTTACTATTGCTCTTGTACAAGTGGGGGATGTTGCCGGGGGTATGCAGACACCTATGAGTGGTCTCGCTCATTCTTTTAGGGCTTTCTGCTGTTCTTCATTGCAGGGGCGTGTATATTCTGAGAGCTCTCCTCTCACACACGCCCCCTGCAGTCTTACATGCTCCGTGTAAGATTAGGAGCTCAGGCAGCGCGCCTTCATTAATATGCATGGTGCACTGCCGTCCTGCTTCTAAATGCCCACTTCTGTGCAGGACTAAGCTAGTCCTACATGGAAGAATAATAAATCTGGGGGACAGTCTCAAGCTAAATGCAATAAATTGCAATACAGCAGCATGCTGAAGAAACACTGCTCCTACCACATAAGTGGTATTTCTCTTCAAACAGATATGGTAATAAAAGACCTGGTTACTGTAAAGTTTAGAAAGGATATTTTTATGAGAAAACAAAACAAGAGTAAAATCCATTTTGTATTAAAATGTAGTCTAAACTCCTTGTAACTTAAAATGTTATTTTTTAATATCCAACAAAAGCATATTTCTATGCTTAGCTCAGCTATAGAAAAATAAAATTAGTTATTCCGTATGGTCAAGGTTACGAAATGAATGTAGAAGGATTACTGTCAGCCAGATTCTGTAGAAGCAGGTATTTTTTTTTTTTTTTTGGTCAGTCATCTAAAAATGAATAATAATTGTTTTATTTATAATGTGTAACTTTCCTATAAAATGATATCTCTCCCTTAATTTTGGGGGGACCCAGGTTTATTTCACTTTGTCTCCCACAGTTGTGTTCTGAAATTATCTCCCACAACTGTGTTCTTAAATTAAAAAAAAAAATTTCCATGGTTGAGATCTGAGTTTTGTGTTGTTCCCTAACAGCTGGTGCCATGGCTCACATTTTGAAACCTTAATAACTGCTGCAGTAAAACCTATCAATTAGGCCCAAAGACAAATTTCTGTCCGGTGTTTTTTTTTTACCTGCATGTACCAATCTTCAACTTCAGCACAGTGTAAATTTTATGCGGATAAGAGTGTGAAACTATTACATTCTCTGTATGAGAGTGGGTTTTACATTAAAAAAGGTAATGTATTGACTTATTCCATGAAATAAAAAGTGTGTTCATGTCCAGGGAAGGCCATTTCTTCGTGTTTACATTAGCTAAACAGGTTTTCATGGTGCGGACATGGCCTAAAACAAACAAACAAAAAACCCCTGGAAATAGCAGGATTGTTTACATTTAGGCACCGGGTTTGCGCTGCGCATCTCGGGGCTTAAATGAGGTGAAAATGGGAAGGGAAAAAAAGGAAAATAGCAGAATAAAAGCAATCAAAAACAAATTACATAGCTAGCAGGTGGAATGCATTATAGTCAGCAAATCATACAGGCAGCATCGGCAGCACAACAATATAAACTATGCAAACACCTTACAGTCTGGTTTTCCCACAAACTTTACACCACTGGTGTACACATGCGTGGGAATTTTAACTGGAAAAATGTTAGGGGTTGCCATTGCTTTGATTCATCAATATCTGCTAGAGGCTGAGGGCAGTGAGGAGGATAATGCTGACAAATGCCACAGACCGAGGAGGAGGACAAGAGTGTTCAGACCCAAGGTAACTTACTCAGGGCTACATAATCTGGAGATAGTAAAGTGCTACAGGGTGGACAGACTCATACTTCAGCATATCACGGAGCTGTGCCAGCCTCAACTCAGACCTAGAGCCAACAGAGGGGAATCCATCCCAGTGGATACCAAGGTATGTGTTGCCTTAAGAATTCTAGCTACAGGTACTTTCCCAAAGGCCTGCTGGGGACATCATGGGGGTCTCAGATGCATCTGCAACCAGGGTACTCCACCAGTTCCTGGATGCCATGCTACCACATGCCGGTGAGTACATTTACTTCCCCAACACCCGTGAGAAGAGGACCAGCAATATGCGTCTCTTCCACCATGTAGCCGAATACCCGGAGATACTGGGTGTGATAGACTGCATGCACATCCACATCAATGTACCACCCAGTGAACAGGGTAGGGTCTACATAAACTGCAAGGGATTCCCCTCCATCAACTGCCAGGTCATGTGCAATGCCCAAGGCATTATCATTAATGTGTGTGCTAGCAGCCCTGGAAGCTATCAGGACTGTCACATCTGGCATTCATCACAGCTGTACCAGGCATTTGCCAGTGGGGACATCCCTTATGGCCATCTGGTGGTGGATGCTGGCTATGCACTGGAGCTGTAGATGATGACACCCATCAAAAATGCACACACACCCACACAAGAACACCATAATGAGAAACATGCACAAACAGGATCATTATTAAGTGTGTGCTTGGGTCAATGAAGTCATGGTTCCACTGCCTTGACATATCTGGTGGAGCCTTGCAGTACTCTCCAGCCACATGTGCACACATGTTCATAGTATGTGCCATGCTACACAATATGATTCTGTGGAAACAGCTGCAGCAGGAACAGCATGGGGAAGGGCCACACAGCCCACCACAATTGCCAAGGTCCCCACAGGCACAGAGGGACTCAGAATATGAGGCCCCTGAGCCTGCTCCTGTAGGCAGATGGAGGTGTGGCTAGTTTGCTCAGGGCTTGGCAAAGTGGCAACACATAGCACACATAATGACACTGCAGGGAACCCAGGGACTGACACCCTTTTCTGACTCACACACACAGTAAAATGGATGACACACACATCACATTACCTGTAACTTACTATGTATAGGCAGTGTACTGTGTGCATCCAACAAAGGCAGCCCTCAAGCACAGTCCTCACAACTGCCACAGGTACAAGGTAAGTCAATCTTCTTAACAATAAATGAATGGATTAGTATGGTTTGCTAGATTATCTATGGTAATGCTGCATGCATGCAAGGGAATGGGGTGGCCTACTGGGATAGCAGCAGACCACTGACAACTATGTGGGGCACCAGGAAATGTCTGCCCAAAACTAGCCTCTTCATACTATGCAGTACTACCCAAGGTGGCAAATCCCACTGCAGTATATGTGTGGGGACAACTAACTGGGGGGGGGTCATAGGTCACAGGCATGAATGTCAGGGTGGGGGTCCCATACCCACCCCTCACACCCATACAGCAAGTCAGCTATAAAAAAAACAGAGAGAAATGTCTGGTAAAGGCACACAAATGGCAGCAATGTTGAATTACCCCCACACAGACTCACACAGTGATAGCACAGCAGGACTTGCAGTTGCAGTAAGTCTATGAAGGGTAAGAAGTCTGAAACTCAAATGTATGCCATTACAATCTGACCTGTGCTCTTTACTGATATGCCTCTAGTCCCCATGACAGGGCACAACAGTATGGTTAATGGAGCTAAAATGTAAAGCAAATATCAGCACAGTCTGTGCAAATGTGCACAGTTGACAGGTGTGCCCCCCATATACCTACAGAAATGCAGTAACATGTATGCTTGCAGGGAAATAGCAGCATTGCACACATTGGCAGGTCTGTACCAATACACATGAAAATATGTTGCCTGTCCACAATATTCAGGGGTCAATGAGCTATGTGTATTTGTGGTTAATACTGTTGGGATCTGGCCAGCACGGTCTCCTGGCAGTCATTTTGTAGTGCTCTAGGTTCAGTGCCATCTTTGACAGTGCCAAATGCAGATAACTGCAGTGCCAACTGTTATGCATGTCACTGACACCCACTGCTCTGCCACTGACATACCTGGAAGTCACAGTGCTAAGTGGAATATACTACACATATAATGGACATCTTGAACAATGTGTAGCTAAAGTGCTAAGGCTTTTGTGAATATAAGTGTATTTTTGTACTGTTGTCAGTGGTTATTTTCAATAATCCTTTTTTCTTATGTTTGCTTTTACATATAATGGACATGCCTGCACAGTAGAATGCACTCTGTACCCACATCCATAACTCCCAACCTCTGGCAGCAAGACGTCTGGACATACACAGATACCCTGAACGGCATACAGTGATGTCTTGCTGTGGACAGTGGCATACCAGTTGTAAACAGTTGCATGTGCCAGCATAAACGCTGAGCCCCATTGTGTAATAGTACTGAGGTTGGGTTTTTAATATCACATCACCTGCCTGTGTGTGTGTGTGTGTGTGTGTGTGTGTGTGTGTGTGTGTGTGTGTGTGTGTGTGTATGTGTGTCCATAGGTCTAAGTATTAGGAGACTGTTCACACTCAGTACAGTTCACATTGCCCTACTTCACAAGATCTGCTGCTGTCATTCACCTTAGAAATACCATTGGACACCTATCATCCCTATATGCTCTGTAGCATGTACAATAACTGTGTAACACTATAATACAAATAACTAGATAGGTAGGGGTTCTAGTCTCAATACTGGCAACTGTGTGTGTGACAGTTGTGTGTGTGTGGAGTGAGGGAGTGTTTGTAGGTGAAACAGTTTTAGGCCATTCTGACCCACAACACTTCCCAGTGCCCCACTTTTTTAGTCCTCCTGATGTCATTCCCCTTATCAGCACCTTTGGCCAGTTGTTAGCCAAGTAAGCTCCATAGCATGTGCAATAACTGTGTAACACTATAGTACAAACCACTAGATAGGCAGGAATTCTACTCTCATATCCAGCAACTGTGTGTGTGGGTGTTTAAGTGTGTGTGTATGTTTGTAAGAAGAAGTATGTTGATAAGTTTCCCACCCAGTACCCCACTTTATCAGTCCTGCTGATGTTATTCCTCTTATCAGCACCTTTGACCAGTTGTCAGCCCAGTAAACTCTGTAGCGTGTGCGATAACTGTGTAACACTATAGTACAAATCACTAGATAGGTAGGGGTTCTACTCTCAGATCTGGCAACTGTGTGTGTGGGTGTATAAGTGTGTATGTTTGTAAGAAGAAGTGTTTTGATAAGTTTCCCACCCAGTGCCTCACTTTATCAGTACTGCTGATGTCATTCCCCTTATCAGCACCTTTGGCCAATTGTCAGCCCAGTAAGCTCTCTAGCGTGTGCAATAACTCTGTAACACTGTAGTACAAATCACTAGATAGGCAGGGGTTATACTCTAGATCTGGCAAATGAGCGTGTGGGTGTATAAGTGTGTATTTTTACAAGAAAAAGTATTTTGATAGGTTTCCCACATAGTGCCCCACTTTATCACTCCTGCTGATGTCATTCCCCTTATCAGCACCTTTGGCCAGTTATCATCTCAGTAACCTCTGTAGCATGTGCGATAACTGTGTAACACTATAGTACAAATCACTAGATAGGCAGGGGTTCTAATCTCAATATTGGCAAGTAAGTGTGTGTGTGTGTGTGTGTGTGTGTGTGTGTGTGTGTGTGTGTGTGTGTGTGTGTGTGTGAATCATATCATGTGGGGGTTTATACCATTGTATACCACCCAGTGCACTTCCCATCACTCTACTTTACAAGGCCTGCTGATGTAATTCACCTTAGAAGTACCTTGGGACAAAGTAAATTCATATAAGCTCCATGGCGCATCTGATAACTGAGTAACACTATAGTAGAAATAACTGGATAAGTAGGGGTTCTAATCCCAATACTGGCAACTCTGTGTGTGTGTGTGTGTGTGTGTGTGTGTGTGTGTGTGTGTGTGTGTGTGTGTGTGTGTGGTTGTGTTTGCGTGAGAATCATATCCTGTGTGGGTTATCCCATTTTGATATGTGTACCATCCATGCCTGTTTACCACCTCTCAATGGCATTACTTTATATAGCGTGTTAATGGCATCTGCCTCACATGCAGCATGTTAAACCATTGTACAGGCCATTCCAGTCATATGTACAGATATCTATGGAATATCTAAATGTTTGCAACCCATATGTGGTCTATGTCCTCTAACAATGGCCATGTATATGATATTGTTGCCAAGTAGATCACAGCTAGTGTACTGACAAACATGCTAGCATCAGATATCATACCTGACTGAAATATCATGCTGATACAACGTCTGTTACCCTAGCACTTGTACAGGATTATAGGAGCAATAGAAGTTGCTATTTGTGGTGGATTATCTCACCATCCATGAAGGCATTCACAACATTACGTGTTGTAAGAGGTAGTGGGTTATGTCCCATGCATATAATCTATGTGGGGCATGCCATGTGCATGTAGCACTATAGTACATTAAAGTGGATATATAGGTTTATGAATTTGTCCATTGCCAACTGTGTTTGTGTTTCTGTATGCACAACCCCTGTGTCAGTCAATACTGTGTGCATGCAAATAATATGCCATTTTGTCTCCCTGTTCCACCCTGTGAACTCTGGAATACATAACACAAACCTGTCCTACACAGTACTATGCATGCCCTCACCAACTGCATCAGGGTTGAGTATATGGGACAGAAATGGCAGGGGCAACAAGTGTGGACAAGTGAATCTGTTGCAGTCAGTCTAATGGCTAAGCTTGCGAGGGACCTACTGAGAGTACTCCAGTAACCCGTTCCATATGTATGAGCCTGTGATACTGTACAACACTGACGTGACATGTCTGAAGGCTACCTGTCTGTGACAAGGGGTATGTACACCAGGTCACACTGTCTGACAACAGTGTCCATCACACACTGTTGCATACATACAGACCTGGTAAACATACATATAAAGTTGTACCTTGGCTATGAAATGGTCGGTGTATTTCCACTCTGCCATACTCCATGTTGGTAATGTCTGCAGGGCCACAGACTGCAGACACACAGATACCTAGAACACAAACAGAATACAGCATGCCAGACTACATTCAGTCAGTGGTACTAACAGCAATAATGCATCATGGCTAATAAGGTACATAAACCTTTATGTGTACCCATAACAAATGCAAGCAGACAGCAAGTTACACAGTATTACATAGCTACACTGTACTATATTCACCCTGTGCATCAGACCCATATTAGCCTGTCACTGCATCAATGGTATGGATGACAATGATGTGTCACAGGTATCATCATATGCACAGGGTGTGGTGTGGGTTTGCCAGAGGCCTAGGCTGGGCCATAGGTTGACATCCATGTGTGTCTGTTTGGAGGGGTATCCTACAGATGGGCTGTGCAGAGGTGCTGTGTATGTCTGGAAGTGACCTATCTGTGATACAAATGTGTGTGTGTATGTATGCATGCACACAGTCATACCATGTGGCTGCCCTAGACAGGAGTATGTTGGACAGCTGTGGACCATACATGGTAGGGTGTCCAGTTCACCATCTTCAGCCACAGACATGTGAACTGGTCCTGCCAGGGGTCTCGCTGGCACCACCAGGCCCAAGGCCAGAAGCAGTACTACTTCCTGATGGTAACTGCTGTCTGCTGGATCCGTGTCCCTGATGGGACCAGCCAGGACCATGTGGCCATGACCTGCTCCATTGTGATGTGGACAGCAACCCACCTTCAGTAGTGCTGGTATCACGGCCACTACAGGAGTGTGAAGGTGCACGGCCCCAGATTCTCAGCTGATGTTGGTCCTGACCTACATCCATGTGGCCAATACCCATCTCCCACCACATGCTCTAGTTCAGACATGCCACTGTTGAGGATTGCCAAGGTCTCCCCCCTGTCTATTCATGACCTCAGTATTTTTGGCATGTGGCCTCAACAGGGTCACATATGTTGCCAAGTAAATCAGGAAGAGCCACATCCACCACCCTAAGTATTTGACTGGTTTTGCATTCACTATGTGCCTGTGCATCCATGTCAGTCTGAAACATGTCTAGTGACACCTGCTGTGGCACTTGTGACAGTGGCTTGACAAGCAGCAGTCCTCCTGTGAGCACTCCTGTCTGTCTGTCTGTGTAGGACCTCACCTGCACTCTGGCTATTGCCAGTGTCTATGCTCACACCTGCCATAATCACCACACTAGCCTGTTCCATGCCACCACCTGCTAACTGTCCATCATCTGTGGCTGCTGGGGATGGGGCATGTGTGGGCATTGTGACTGTGTGTGGGTACATTGTGGATGACTGTGGGATGCCAACCGATGGCACAGATTCAGCCCCTGACAACACCACCTGTGCCTGAATATGACCATCATCATTGTCAGAGTTTGCAGAGACACTGACATCAGATACTGAGCAGGAAGGACTGCGACCACCATGACCACCTCTATGGGAAAGACAACATATGTAAATTAATACCTGCACTATACCGTTTGCTGCTACACATGCACACACACATGCACACACATACAGGTGAGGTGGCATACAGGCATTACACAGACCTCACAATAGCCAACTGGTGACATTCACCACAGTCAGACCACTACATATACACCCTGGAGAGGCCCTCAACATCATGCAGTGCAGTCCTTTCCACTTCATGTTACTACTTATATACACCTCTGTGATATGTGAATAGTGTTAGTAGGTGACGGAGCTTCAAGTAGCACGCACTGAACCCATTTACACATAATTGTTGTTCACCTGTATAGCACAGTGGCAACTCCTACAGAACATGCCAAGTTGGTGACTGCTCCTACTTTGCCCTGTACAGCCAATATAGTGACTAATTATGTGGTTTGTGTATTGCTGCTGTCCAGCAAAGGCAATTACTCTACTTTGGTGGAGACAGGTTTTACAGGTAAGGTATTGCTGAGTCCATACAGCTATGTCAATGGTCATATAGCTGTTTGTAGTAGGCATGGACACAAAGTCATAACATAGTTGGACACCTCTCCAATTTCAACCTGATAATCATGTTTATTCTAGTACCCATGTCTGTGTCAGGGCAATGCAACAACCAGTAGCTATAGAAATCTAACTCTGTTGGATGCACAGAAACTGAGATTACACACGTGTACAACATGTACAGCTTATTTACCTGACATTTTGCATCCCGTGTCTGTTGTTATGAGGCAGCCAGGTACACCTACTCATACATACATACATGCGCACAGGTAATACATGATATATATCTCTGTTCTCTGTCAGTATGGCACACTGAATTTACACTCTTGCTGCTCAGTCATTCCTCTCAACCTGTTACAGCAGGACATCTGGAGGATGCCACTCATACATGGGGGGGGGGGTGATGGGCCAAAATTAGTGACACTTTCTTAATATTGCTGTAACACACTTAAGTGATTTGATAGCACAGCAGCTTTTGCATTTACAGATATACCCTGGAGGATGTCCAACATTCATATAGCAGGAAGAGAGGAGAAAGGCTAGGCGTGTGGTAGTGAGGGTAGAAACTTTTAATGTTGGCAGTATGACTGGTATGGGGACAGAGCTAGCTGATATGAGGACAGAAGGAAGGTTGACATATTGTGTGTGCAAGAGACCAGATGGGAGGGTGGTAAGGCTATGTTTATCGGAGTCTGGTCCAAATTGTTCTATCATGGTGTGGATGGGAGGAGGAATGGTGTCGGGGTTATCCTGAAGGAACAGTATGCCAAGAGTGTTTTTGGAGGTGAAAAGAGTGTTGGATAGAGTGATGTTTATGAAGCTGGAAATTGATGGTGTAATGATGACTGTTGTTAGTGCATATACTCCGCTACTTGCGTGTGCGATGGATGAAACAGAAAAACTTTGGAGTGAGTTGGATGAAGTGATGATGACTGTAACCAAGGGTGAGAGAGTGGTAATTGGAGCAGATTCCAATGGGCATGTTGGTGAAGGGAACACAAGGGATGTGAAAGTGATGGGTAGGTATGGTGTTAAGCAAAGGAATGCAGAAGGTGAGATGGTGGTGGAGTTTGAAAAAAGGATAGACATGGCTGTGGTGAATACATATTTTAATAAGACAAAGAAGCATGGGGTGACATACAAGAGTGGAGGAAGATGCCCACAGGTGGATTATCTCCTATGCAGGAGGGCCTGTTTGAAGGAGACTGGAGACAGTAAAGTGGTGACAGGGGAAAGTATAGTTTGGCAGTATGGAATGTTGGTCTGTGGGAATGACATTGGTGATCAAGAAGAGGAGTAGGAGTGTGAGGGGAGCACCCAGGATCAAATGGTGGAAACTGAAAAAGGATGATTGTGAGGTTGAGTTCAGGGAAGAGTTAAGACAGGCAGTGGGTGGCAGTGAAGTTACTAAATATCTGGGTAACTACAGAAGACCTAGTAAGGGGGACAACTAGAAAGGTGCTTGTTGTGACATCTGGACAGAGGAAAGAGGGTAAGTAGACCAGGAGGTGGAATGAGGAAGTACAGGGGAGAATACAGAGAAAGAGATTGACAAAGAGGAAATGGAATTGTCAGAGAGATGAAGAAAGTAGACAGGAGTATAAGAAGATGAGGTGCATGGCAAAGAGAGAGGTGGCAAAGGCTAAGGATGAGGCGTATGAAAGGTTGTATGAAAGGTTGGACACTAAGGTTGGAGAATAGGACATGCACCAATTGGCTAGACAGAGGGACCGAGCTAGGAAGGATGTGCAGCAGATAAGGGTGATAAAGGATAATGAGGGAAATGTACTCACAAGCGAGGAGTGTGTGTTGAGCAGATGGAAAGAGTACTTTGAGGGGCGGTTGAATGAAGAGAATGAGAAAGAGAGAAGGTTGGATGATGTGGGTATGGTGAATCAGGAAGTACAACGGATTAGGAAGGAGGAAGAAGTAATAATAGCTATGAAGAGGATTAAGAATAGAATGGCTGTTGGTCCAGATGACATACCTGTGGAAGCATGAAGGTGTTTAAGAGAAATGGCAGTGGTCTTTTTAATCAGATTGTTTAATGTAATCTTGGAAAGTGAGAATATGCATGAGGAGTGAAGAAAAAGTGTTTGGGTACCGATTATAAGAATATGGGTTATGTGCAGAGCTGTTGTAATTACAGAGGGATAACACTGATCAGTCATAGCATGAAGTTATGGGAAATAGTGGAAGCTAGGTTAAGAAGGGGGGTGAGGATTAGTGATCAGCAGTATGGTTTCATGCCAGGAAAGAGCAGTACAGATGCAATGTTTGCTCTGAGAGTGCTGATGGAGAAGTATGGAGAAGTTGGAAGGAGTTGTGCTGTGTCTTTGTAGCCTTAGAGAAAGCATATGACAGGGTGCCTAGAGAGGAGTTGTGGTATTGTATGAGTAAGTCAGGAGTGGTGGAGGAATCTGTAAGAGTGATACAGGATATGTACAAGGGTAGTTTGACAGTGGTGAGTTCTGCGGTGGGAGTGACAGGTGCATTTAAGGTGGAGGTGGGATTACATCAGGGATCAGCTCTGAGCCCTTTCTTTTTTGCAGTGGTGATGGACAGATTGACAGACAAGTTCAGACAGGAGTCCCCGTTGACTGTGATGTTTGCAGATGACATTGTGATCGTAGTGAGAGTACGGAACAGGTTGAGGAGACCCTGGAGAGTTGGAGATGGAGATATGCTCTAGAGAGGGGAGGAATGATGGTCATCAGGACTAAGGCAGAATATATGTGCATGAATGGGAGGGAGGATAGAGGAATGGTGAGAACACAGGGTGTAGATTTTTGCAAAGGTGGATGAGTTTAAATACTTGGGATCAGAGTTCAGAGTAATGATGAGTGTGGGGGAAGGTGAAGAAGAGAGTACAGGCAGGATAGGGAGGGTGGAGAAGAGTGTCAGGAGTGATTTGTGACAGACGAGTACCATTAAGAGTGAGAGGGAAGGTCTACAAGACAGTAGTGAGACCAGTTATGTGATATGGGTTGGAGACAGTGGCACTAACAAAAAGGGAGGAGTCAGAGCTGGACGTGGCAGAGTTAAAGATGTTAAGGTTTGCACTGGGTGTGATCTGGGTGGACAGGATTAGGAATATGTATGTTAGAGGGTCAGCCTATGTTGGACAGTTTGGAGACAAAGCTACAGATTAGCGGGATTATGCTGGTCTGGACATGTGCTGTGGAGGGATGCTGAGTATATTGGGAAAAAGGATGGTAAGGATGAAGCTGCCAGGTAAGAGGAAAAGACGAAGGCCTAAGATAAGATGTATCAATGTGGTGATAGAGGACATGCAGGTGGTTGGTGTGACAGAGCAAGATGCAGAGGACAGGAAGAAATGGCGATAGATTATCTGCTGTGACGACCTTAATGGGAACAGCCAAAAGAAAGAGAAGGAGATGTTGTAATGTCAGTTTTCACAATTCAGGTTGCCAATGATTTGCCAGACATAACACAACTCTATGAGTAAATGTCTACAAATATGAGGCACACATATGGTCAGTGTGCATAACACTGGACAGTTGAATGGTATGAGCTCAGTATATCACATGCAGTTCAACACACATGTCTGCAACAGTATTTCACTATGCAAATACCATGTATAGGTCTCATATTTCTGAAACAAACATGTATATCATAGTTGTATTCACAATTAACATATGGATATCTACAACATCCCAGTAGCTGGCTTAGAAATGTCACAGTCAGTATTGTTCAACACACACTCTAGTAGTAGCCATATGTGAGCCATCCTTTCCTGGGGTGACTCAGGGGCCAGAGCTGTGATCTATGTCACTGCAGACAGACCCAAACACTATGGCAATAGGTTCTGATCAGCAATATATCAGTACAGCAAGTCTTGTTGAGACATATTTGTTGAACTTCCTATTTCCCATTATTACATACCCCCTACTGCATTCCATTACATGCTTACTTGTTTGTCATGCCTTTTTTCCTCAAGTATGGTTGGTGTGATTCCAATATGTGTTGTTTGGTTTCTTTGTCTCTCTCTCTCTCTCTCTCTCTCTCTCTCTCTCTCTCTCTCTCCAAGATGTAGGGTATACATCTGTTTTGCATAGGCAGCAGCTTGCCTTTTGTAGATAATGCTCATGAGCAGCTGATGGCCTGTGCACCAGTTGGTGTCCCCCACTTGCTAATTGCATGCAGAACAGCTGTGGTGTTAGTCCTATAGCCAATGGCATGGCAACACACTCCTATAATTGAGTACTTCATGTGGGTGTTGCCCCTTTTCCTTGCCTCTGAGGAGGACTTCATGCAGGTGTGTGAACAACAGCATCACAGAGGGTACTTGGAAATACCTCTTACAACAAAAACTATGGAGGCAGCCCAACAAACTGGGAGAGAATGTTCCAGGCATAGGGACAGAATGTAAGAATTGCTGTTATACAGTTGAATTAATGCTAGTTTAACAGGGTTTGTGTAGACATGGCTTTTCTGTGTGATTTTAAGTCTGACAGTGTTATGTGGTTGACATAACCCTCAACTGTAGGGCTATCTGCAGAATGGCCAGATTTCAGACTCTCATGTTTGGTCTATTCCTCAGACATTTTTTGTCTTTGGAAAATCAGTAGCATACTGTGGGGATTGCAGTCAATAAATGGTATCATCCATTTGTGTTTCTGACTTTATATCCCTCAGAAAAGATATGTTACAACAAACCCTGTTACACCAGCAACTGTCTCAATTTATAACAGCAATATTTCATATATGCCCCTGTTTTTGGGCCTCTGTCCCCCAAGTATGTCAGGCTTTGTCCAGATGTCATGCAGTAAGAGGATGATAGGTAGGGCATATCATTATTTAATGTCTTCATTCCTGATACCATCCCAGTGATGTATCAGAAAGCCAGACATGTCATGTGTAAGAGGCCTTATATATCAGGACAAAGCCTGGACATTCTGTGGGACTCTGAACATTTGAGAATTCTGTGTATTTCTGTCGATTGTTGACAGACTGTCAGGATTGTGTAGCAGTGTAGTGTGTCAATGTTATTTGGCCTGTGTAGGGAGGGGGGTGTAGATGAACATGTTATGGCTCCTTTTCTATCTGCCTGTGCATGCTGCTCCAGTTTCTGGTGGTCTATCGGCTGTATATGTTTGTAGAGGCAGACTGAGACATGTCCTATACCATGGTTAGGCATCATACTACACTGTGAATTGGGCCAGTATATGTAGGGGTAGTGTGTGAGTGGCAAACATGCTGAGATGTTTTTGTTCACACAGTCCTTATACTGTCCTGTTCCTTTGGCTTACCAGTATGTCACTGTGACTGTGGTGAAATTGGTTGTGGGTATGCACTTTCACACTGGTGTCTGTCTTTCAGTGCTGTTACATCCCTGTAGTGCCTGATACATTTGCAAATACATGTGTAATTCCCCATTGCGGTTTTGAGTTAGTGTTGTGTCAGTCTGACTGTATTTTACTTTGCTATTAGCTTTCACCCGCTTTCTCACGCTTACACCCATGCTAATTTCTTTAAAAGAAAAGAAAAAGGGGTGATAGGAAAGTGGTGAAAAATAGGAAAGTGGTGAAAAAGGGGTATGCAGAGGGAAAAAACAATATGAAAGATAGCTAGGGATGTGCAGGATGGGTGTAGGGAAGGTCCATAGCTGTCCATGTCTTATACAGCAACAGCTGTGCATTTGTATAGAATTTGGAGGTGAATTTGGACACTCAACCCCCAAAGAGAGTGGTTTGGACAACAGAAATGCGTTGTCAAGCCAATTGGACCAGATTACATGTGTCCAGTGGACATGTGTGTGAAATGGACAGCTATGTATGAGGTGATATTTTTATTTGGGACAGATCCCCTTTTCTTTTTTTAAGGTGAGAGTGGGATGTTGGGGAAGGATTGTAGGTACATCTGGGGAGGTAGGTTGGGTAGGAAGACTGACAAGACAGACAAGATAGCAGACAGGGGTGGTATATGACACATGGGGGGTAAACACATTTGATGGGGAAGGTGGTTGGGAATCTGAAACCCATGGGCTCCCATATGGTTATAGTGTGACTGAGATCCCAACCCATGGGCAGGCACCACTGCACCTTCATGGTCCCAAAGGTGGCTGTGCTGGGAGCTGGACAGGAGGGGCAGCCTGCCCCTTGAGGTGTGCCAGGTGGCACTCAATCTGATGCAGCTGCTCTCCAAACTCAGATCAAAAGGTGCTGCACACAAAATCCCAGACCTGACTATGTGTGATGGCCTCCTGTCTATGCTCGCTCCCGGGGGGGGGGGGGCCCATCCCCTATGGTGGTTCCACTTGAAGGTGGTGCAGGACCATTAGATGAGAGAGCTCCGGGTTGGATCCCAGACGTGCTGGGACCTGGTGCCATGGCTAGATGAGGTGGGACAGGTGGATCCGCTGGTATCTGCCTTCCAAAACATGCTACGGTGTTCAGGTTTTACAAAATGTGTTGGTTAGTCATGAACAACACATTTCAAGATTAGTTATAACAGCATGCATGGGCATTCCAATTAGCCCCATAAAACAGATTTGAAACAGCTGCATAGCAAACAGAACACATGCATAAATGGAACAACAGTATGCATTGTAACAGCATGCCAGTAACATTGACGGCAACAGGCCACCAACAATGGTATTTGAACAAGATATGTTAACATGTATGCAGTCAAACATATTAACAATAATATAACAGAAGTCCCAACATTGGGTTGAAGAAAAACATACCTGTAGTATATGAGGAATAATTATTGATCTAGATGAGGGGGAGACAGAAAATCCATTAACAACTGTTTATGCTTCTATTTTCCACAAGAGTACTTCTCAATACTCTATGGGTCTGCCCTCACTTTACATCTACCTCTGGTCATAGCTTCTGTAGTACAAACATACCTATTAAACTGTCTGCCTGGAATGGTATGAGACAAAAGAGGGGACTCGTACATGTCAGGGTTACATATCTGGCACAGTATGGGTACCCTGAACTGCTGTTATGTGAGTGTGCTACAGGCATACATCAGCTGGTTTCCTATCTGTGTCCAGGATTATTTTCAGCAGTGACTACTAGCTGTGACAGCATGACACTTGAGAGACATGTATCGTAAATATACCTCTCAACCTCTTAGAACATGAGATCTGGACAAAGCCATAGAGAAGAGTGGGACAAAGGCCCATAAATATGAACAATTTTTAGATATTGCTCTTACAAATTTAGAAAGTTGATAAAATAACAGGTTTTGATTTGCATGGCTTTTCTGATGAATATGACATTTGACACTTGTGTGTCTATCATTATTTTCTAACTTCAGTCTATAATGGTTTGCCACTGATTTGCCATGACACCACTACTTTATGTAAAATGGACCACAAATTTGAGACAAATATCTGGACATTCAGTGTATGATTTGGAATGAGTGCATATTGTGTGTACCTACCCTGCTGTCATTTGCAGGCATGTAGTGGGACAATTGAACAGTTGTACACAGTTTATTAGTATACCCTTTATATAGCCACTGGCAACAATTACTTACCTGTAAAACCTGTGGGGAAAATATCTGTTAACTACCTGACTTTTTTTACATTTATTCCTGATTCCTGGTATGTAGATATGCACACATCTTAGTATCACTCCCTGGATTCGAACCATGTCTGGGTGTGCAAAAGTAACAACTAAGTTATTTTTCATTACACTGAGCTACTGGGGAACTGTTGTTTTTTTGGTTCAATGGTTTCTGCCTAATAATCTCTTGGTTAGACATTCTGAACTTGTAATTCTGTGATGCATGCATGACAGATAGTTATTGTACTATGCATTACTCATTTTGATTACTACAACCTGGAAAGCAAAGGCTAACACAAGGCAATGCTGCATAGTACACACATTGATACTTGACATATTACTATTCAGGGTTCAGAACTTAGTGCAGTATATATTTCACATTTCATTTATATCTCATTTTACAGCTATGCCATCTATGGTTTCACCTAACAGCTTGTTCACAGATGCATCTCAGCTAATGTATGCTGCCACAGCCATATTTGCTGTGAAGAACCTGTATACATTCTATATATGTCTACAACAACATACCAAAATAAACACAACAGTTTTTTAAAGGTCTTTATTGTACTTCAGTATTCGTCAGTCACACTTATTTATTTATTCAATTCACACAATAACATTATACCTACTAGCAGTAAGTAATATACTCCTTCTTAGCTATTTTAACAAAATACTGCAAAATAGATTTGTACTCACCAGCCTGTCATCACAGCCTCAGAAGTCTGTCACTGTGGGCTTTCACGTTCACAGCCCTCTCTGCTGCAGCTGTAGGGGAGAAAAATCACATATTATGCATATCTGTCTATCACATTCTCAGGCTAGTATTTGCAACAAACTACTTGATAGTGACACTTACACACTACTGGAGCATTCTGGGCCCATCCATCTTGGATCCAGTGGTCCAAAAGCACCCCCTTCCTATACTTTAGGTCAGCATAGTGGTGCCATACCTGATCACCAGTCCAGGGGATGCCAGAAGCACTGGTGAGGTCATGTGCAAGATGGTCTCAAGCCTCTGCTTTGTACTGGGGGCCCTGGTACTGGCCCTGCACCAGTCTCTCCTCATGGTTTTTAACTAGGAGTCCAGCCATGACCTTGGATTCCCAAATGCTCCAACATTGTGCCCGAAAGCGCACTACCACTCCTATGCCAGCCATTGTATCTGCACAGATGGACTATAACAGATTATGGCTATATTCCCACCTGTGCCATTTAAATAGTGTGATATTCCTACCCTTTATTGCCACTGGACCATTTTGAAAAGGTAAAGCTCCACTAAGTAGTGCGCAAATCCGCTAAGCCGGTTTTAACACAGCTTAAAGGGGAAGTTGTTGAGCATTGTTTAACTGTGCACAAATCCACTTAGCTGAGCTACCTGCTGCATAGCATTCATGTCTTAGCAATGCTTACACTTGCTAAGCATAGTTGAGCATTGCTAACCATTGCTCACTTTTAAGTTTTTAAATATATCAGAGGATTGATTTAATTTATTAAGTGCATATGATATACTTTACATGACATCCCTCTATGTGTTTTCCTTACATTGGCAAGGGGTGTGGCTATACTGTATGGGTCACTTGTGTGTACATGGGTGGTTTCACATATTATATGCACTCACACTTACATTGTACACCAGCTACACTACCCTGGTTGACAAAAAACAGTTGCTACATAATTTAAGTTTATAAAAATAATTTTAAAACTACTTTCCCATATAAAAATAAGTTGCCTGGCTCAGTACGCAAACCATGAACACCTAGCACATAAAGCCAGGACTCTAACCCCTACACTACCTCAGCTTGGAAACTTCACCTGTATATTTGTATTTATCTCCTATGGGATGTTTAAGCTATGGTAAGCAGAGAGCCATAACATACACACCTGCTTAGTTACACTTAAACATTCCTTAACTTAGAAAAAATTATAATATTATTACTATATTATTATGGTATTTAAGTGAGTGTTGTGGTGTTCTGACAAGTCATTGAGGATTGCAACTGGGAAATATTGGCATACATTTGGCTTTCAGGTTCTATCCTTCAGAGATTTCTTCTAATACATATCCTGTTTTCTATCAACTTTCTAAGTGTGTGTGGGCAATTTTTCAGAAGTCTCCCTATTTTATTGTCCCCCTTCCCATTATTTGTGCCTTTGTCCACATGGACTGCTGTCAGGGAATATTGGCATACATTTGCTTTCAGACTTCTATCCTTCTGTAATTCATGCTACTGCATGACCTGTTTTCTATCAACTTTCTAAGTTTGTGAGGGCAATATGTATGATGTGTCCCTTTTCAGGGATTTATCCCTCATTATTTGTGCATTTGGACATATTTCCTGCTTTTGCAGGTTGCGGAGGTGTCAGACGGCACTTTTACAATGCAGGGGGTGTGTCACAGAATCTGTCATATACCCCCTGCATTGCTTATCTGATGCTGTGTGTATTTCATTGTCCACAGACATGGAAATGATAATTTATTTAATTTCAGTGTCTGCGGACACTGAAATACTGTCATAATATTAGAGTAATTCTCTACTATTCTGCCAGATCCTATTAGAAAGTGCTGTATGGCACTTTCTGAGTGCAGGGGGCATGTTCAATGTCCATGCATTACTTGAAGATGCCCCCTACACTCATTCACGGTTCATGTCCATGTAGGTTGAACAGCAGCGTGCCTTCATGAATATGCAAGGCGCGCTGCTGTGCTATATGGACACGAACCACTCCATGCAGGAATAGTGCTATTCCTGCACAGAGTTTATTGAATCCCAGGGTCTGTATTTTCTTCAGTTGTCAAAAGTAGTTTTATAAGTATGAGAGTGAGTTTTTCGTTAAAGAGATAGTGTTTCTCTTTTTCATTCAAGTGTAATAGTGGTTGCCTGAGCAGTTTGATTTAAGCTCACTAAAATGATAGTGCACTTAAATTGCTGGCATGAGAATCATTTAGTAAAAATGTCTTAAATATGCTTAAAAACTATTAAAAATGGGAAACAAGGTTCCTGCCTCCTGCTGGGTAACTTTTCATGACTGGTGAAAAAAAGTAAAACTAAAAAAAAGAAAATTTGTTTTAAAAGGTTTAAAATATAATGTTAGCCAGGTAGGTTATCAGGTAAAAGCCACAAACAGAGCAAAAAATAATTTGCAAACGGGTCCTAATTTAACACCAAAATGACCATGGAAATTGTATCACTTGAAAGAGCTAAAGGTTTCAGATTTCACATCTGTTTTTATCTAAAAGATACACCCTGCCATCTACCATCTGCCCCCACCTCCTTATAAAGACTTCCCAGACTGTGAAACGGATGCTCAGCATTCTGGTATCACTCCTACTACCAATTCTCCTAGCACTCTTCAATTATAAAATATAAACAGATCAGGCACTTCACACACACAACATTCCAAAAGTAGCGGTCCAGATAAAAGCTTAAATAAATACTCATACAACTTTTACATAAATATCAAATTATACAAAACCCAAAAGTTTCTAGTAGGACCAAAAGAGCATTAACAATGTACAGATATCTGTTCAAACTAATTCAAATACTAACTTGTGTTTTAACTGAGAATAAAAAAATCATTTGAGAAACAGCTGTTCTTTCCTGCATCATAACAACTTAGCTATGCAAAACATTAACCCTTTCACTGAAAAATCAAGACAACATATATCAGCCTCACAAGAAGATATGTCCTTAGAGATGCAGCAGCCATCTCCTTTTGAAATTCCTCAATCACCGTTCTTGAAAACTGACTAGCAACAAGATGGCTAGGACAGCTACAAATAAAAATCAGTTATTTCATTTGCTGTCAGAAAATTAACAAGATCCTTTTATTCAAATTAAAATGCAAAATGTAAACATTCCTTTCCTCACAAATACTACAGCTACATGGTGCCATCATCTGATACAACATCCTCCCCACTTTCTAAAAATTCTGTACAAAAAAAATTATCAATAAATCATGTCTGTGCCTATTCAACTAAAGTCCCTGCAAGGTAATCATACTTTCATTGTATAAACATCTGCTCCGCTCTACCTGCTGGGCAGGGATTCACTATGTAAAATAAGCAAATCAATATCCCCTGATTAGTTTCCTCCCATTTCAACATAGATAAAGATACACTGCTTTCACTGAAATTGAACAGCCACCTGACAACCTCAGCAAGTGCCAACTAAAAGTCCATGTAATATACCCATATTCCCTTCAATAAACAAAATAAAATAAAAGCATAAAAAGTGTCAGTTTCTTCAAGACCATACAGATGCAAATTTTGCAGTTATTCCTGCCACCCCCGTAGGACTCCTAATGCTAATATACTTTCTGTTATTGACATTTCTTCTGCTTTTTTTTCTATATACCAATTCACACTGACAGTATCTGCTTTTATTTACAAAAGGACAACCTTAAAGCAACAGTAGGCTTTGGCAGACTGGCCAGACATCGGGCTTCCATGGCAGAGAATTCCCATACATTAGGAATACTGCACCAGTGAATGTAAGGACATCTTAATTTACTCTTGGACACAAAACCTTTGTTGCAGTTTCACATTCTGTAGGCACCTTGTTATTATAAAGAGACTCAGTATTCATTAGCATCTTGACTTTCTAACATAAACCTTCACTATTAAATAACCTTTCCTTTAAAGTTATAAGGTGTTAAACTTTAAATCCTACATCTTTAATTCTTAAAGGAGCTGAAAAGGTTCTTTATGACTATGTGCTTATTTTTACCCATGTGCTTCCTCCTAGATATGATCTGACAGATGTCCAGAACTCATTCTATTTATAGACAGATCCTATATTCGGAAAAAAAATAGCTCAATAATGCAACATTGTTTCTGTTAGCACTACAAATCAAATCCTGCTTAAAAGACAACTAAATGAAAATGTATCTGTTCAATCACTAAAACATGCAGACCAGCAAAGAATAAAAGAATTAATATTTTCTCAGGCTCATGCTATGCTTATGTGGTAATCAATGCATTGGAACACCATAAAAGCAATTGACATCATCAGGTTCTATCATAAAAATGTATTTTCTGGAAATCAATTGTTAAATACACTCTTGCTACCAAAACAAACATCTGTGATTAAATGTACTGCCTACAGGACTGTTCACTCTTACATTAAAAAAAAGAAACTCCTTACAGATATGGTGGCTGCACTTTATAACTAATAATTAAATTAGCGAAGAAGTCAAAAGAGATGGGTCTAAGATGACCAAGATGCATTAATTTTAAAACTGCTTTCTATCTGTAATGCAGTTAGCACTTTGAAAAAATATTGATCTCATAAAATTCTCATGAAATGGCTTATGAAGTTACTTGTTACATCATTGCCCCATAACCCATAACCTGGAGTTATAAAGTATTGATAAAGCAATTTTTTCTATATTATAAAATGTATTTCTGTTCTGTAGCAAATCCACTCACAAATAGCATCAGGTCAACAGCAGCCTGACCCCTACACCAGTCAAGACATGAAACCCAGTGACTGGGTTTATATCAGATCATATACCTAGAAAACACCAACGAGGAACCTTGTTCTGCAGAAACTACGCACAACAGTTGCTTAAAATCATATACCTGGCAGCATTCACCTCAACCCAGATAAAAGGGTCCTTTCCTTATCATCCTCACAAAAGCAACTGCCACAGCCATCCAATGTGTTGTTTCAACAACATGGATCCCTGTTTCCAGAATAAAAACACCACACTGATGAAAAGTAGACATCCGGAGATGCCAAGAAACACAGAGGACCATTAGGACCAGGAGCAGCTATGCCACCATTGACTTGACCTTGGGGTTTCTAGTCAGAACAGTGCCAGGACTCAACCTGCTACCACTGGATGAGAGGATCATTGACCTGTTGCCATACAAATCAAGCAGCTTTTACTTGTGGAAATAATCATGCCATACACAGAAGTTCAAAATGCACTTGGGAGTCATCAAAATAGTCAGAGTCCAAATAACTCACATCTGCCAACACTTCCCTGAACAACCTTTATAGTTATTTCCATTTCTGCACTGTTGCAGCTTTACAATTAATGTTAGAATAATCTTTGCCCTGCTGCTGCACTTATTTCCCAAACATTACAAATATGATTTATTCTTCCACTAAGGAAAGTGCAACATACTGGCATCCCTACTGCTAAACCTCTGAAAGTGTCTAACTGCTTGATAAATTCTGCCATTACGTCTGCTCATATGGCAGGGGTACACATGAAAGCCATCCTATATAATGTATCAAAAAAAACTAAGTCTTGTAAACTGTAGATGCCAACCATCAGGAAGATTAAAAAGGACAGACTATTATTTCCATCTATCTCTATCATAAAAAAGGTTATCTGTATCCATCAATGAAGACCAATATGAGACTTTTACCAAAAACTGCAGCATAATGAACTATATTGCTCCTCAAACTCAAACTGTCAACCTGACAGCAATTTTCAAAGCAGGAAAAACAGACATCCCTCACATAAAACATTGATTAATATCTCAAAATGCTTTCAGCATTATCTGGATTGGATAATAGATGCTGATGATACTGTTTACTTGTCTCTTACCAGCCCTACCCACCGTAAATGATACAACTAGACATGACACTAAACAATGACTTTTTCTAAAATTATAATATGCATCTATTGTACTATGTAACAAAATGGACTTTATTTGTGGCAACAAAACTTACACGTGTGGGGAAGGATTTGTTACACTAAATGGAGCAGCTATTCATCATACAGGTGCCCTACCTTCAAAAAAATCAATAATGTTCAAAAAAACAACTCAGACTATAAAGACTGTAACCCTTAAAAATCCAGTACGCAAAACTGAGGCACCATAGATTTACTGTCACAATCTAAAACAGGCTGCATTTACATGACTTTCCCTTATGGGTTTTGGTGATGACATCCTGTCTGGGACAGGCCTACTTCCAGCATATATGACACCAAAAGTTGTTTAAACATTAGGGCTCTTGTACTGCAAACAAAGATCATGCTGGTTGCAATTATTCTTCTTGTATAATTTCTCATTATATTTGTATGCAAATCTTAAATATCAAAGTAAAACTAGAAAATGTAGAATCAGTTCAATTAATTAGTTTTGAAAGGATTTACGATAATGTTTTTAAATAAAATAATAAACCAGATTATAGTATACATGTCAAAATCAAACAATTGCAAGTAGACAGGATGCATCTGTTACTAACAAAATGATTTTCATTAAACATTTAAAAAATGTACATGCAAAAATGACATTAATACAGCATGCAAAAAAGATATCTTAAAATATCAGATGTTGGCTGCGCATGTTCACGACTTTCAAAATGATGCTTCACACCATTAGATTGGGGACTGTAAAGAAAGGAGATTTTCTATAAGAAAACAAAAGGGAAATCCATCTTGAATTAAAATGATGTGAAGGTCAATGTGACTTAAAATGTTATTCCATCTCCTGACTTAAGCATATCCTCATGCTTAGTTAGCTCAGCTATGCAGAAATAAAATTATTCGTTCAGTATGGTCATGATTATGATATGAATGCACAAGGATGTACTGTCAGCAGGATCTTGTAGAATCTTCAGTTGTACTTTCTTGTCAGTCAACTAAAAATTAATAATAATGGTTGCATTTATACTGTGTAATTATACTAAAGATATAAGAGCTCTCACTTAGTTCAGGGATACACAGGTTTATTTTACTTGGTCTCCTATGATTATGCTATTAAAGGAAAAAAATCTTGCTTAGCTGAAATCTGTGTTTTGTGTCATTCTGTAACAGCACTTATGGGACAACTCTCTCTCTCTCTCTCTCTCTCTCTCTCTCTCTCTCTCTCTCATTCAGTCATCACGTTTCCACCATAGTCAGGAATTCCTCCTATCTGGCCCAGTTAATTACGGAGGGAATATCTTCAAGATAAAAAGAAGTCATCTTGCCACTGTACTCTTCCCATATCAGATCCATCATTGGATACAATGCCCCCTTTGGTCTGTAAAAATCCAAGCATATCTCTCAACTGGAAAAGCCCCAGAGATTTCTAACAAAGGAAATTGCATGCTTTAGAATTCTTCAACCATCCCAATAGATTATCATGATTCTCCTCGTACTTAGTACCCAACCATCTGATCTAGCTTAGCATCTCCATCCTACAAACAGACCTACAAATGACAAATGACTGGTGCCAAAACCATGGTCTGAGACTAACTGCTAAAAACATGCATAATCATAACAAATCAATATCCCTGCAAATTATAACATTGATAGCACACCCCTAAAGGTAGACCCAGTGGAGAGGAACCTAGGAAAACAGATAGACAGCATCCTAAACTTTGACCAACATGTAGCTACGGTAGTGAGGAAATCCTTCTGTGTGGCTCAACTTATAAATAAAGACATGGCATAAAGATCAAAGGAAGTCATAGTGCCATTGTACTCGGCCCTCATCAAGCCCATAATCGAGTACAATGCTCCATTCTGCATGTACCTAACTCAGTACTTACACCAACTGGAGTGTCCCAGAGGTTTCTCACTAAAAAAATACAAATTGTAAGACATGTCTTATGCACACTGACTAAAGGCCCTATCCCTTTACTCCATCTCGCATAGTTTATCGAGACGTGACTTATGCCTCACCTACAAGGTACTCTCTGATCTAGCCTTGATGAAAATGTTATATATTTGCAAGAAGAATTATATGAGGTTTCTGTGTTCCACAGACCTGAACCTTATTTGTGAATCTAACAGGACTTGCTGGAGAGACAGATTCATATCCCGAAGGTTACCTCGTCTATGGAATAAACTTCCCATCTTCATCAAATAAAGTCAGCCCCTCAGTCTCTTCAAAAAGAATTTTGATAAATGGATGTGGAACCGTAAATTCACTCCCAGGGTACAGACCATGTCCCTTATGGACAGGGGCAGTCTGTAAAATGACTCAGATCTCCAACACCCAAAGACTCACTACCCCGATACTACCCCATTATATATATGGGGAATTAAAACATAATATTGCCATATCCTGGGTATTATTGGCTATGCTTGTAAAGGCTGTTGTGCCATTAGCCTAGTAATCACCTGTGAACCTATGAACCTATATAAATGCAGTACCTTTGATGTTACAGGTGACGAAGGTTTGTGGTTCAAGTCTCTTGGGGTTTTGAATGTGTCCAGCAGTGCTGCAGATGACTAAGGCTATGGCCTGTTGACATGTAACTTCTTTTAGTAGAGGGTTAGATTATCTCAGATTTTATTTGCCTACTGTGTGAACTTGAGTAAGCCACTTAAGAAGGCAGTGCTTTTGGGCAATTAGAAATATGCTTTTGGGCAATTAGAAATATGAGCTACATTCATCAATGGCTTTCTAGACTGTATACCTGTAACTACCTATGAGCTGCTCCAAGGTAACTTCTGCCTCACACTTTGAGTCATGAAAGACCCAGTCCTGCCTGACCACCTATTTCTTTGTGAAACCAGTGGCGCTACAAATACCTGCAAGAGGAACCTAAATTTGCACCAACAAATAAGCAAGACTCTCTGGAGAAGTTTATAAGTCAACATATACTCAGGCAACTGAATAAATTATGGCTGCAAGTCAAAGAAAGTACTACTTTGGTTAACTTTAACACTAGTCTTGATAATTGGTTGGGTACAAATACATTTACACCATGGTCATCATATACAGCCCTGCTCACTTTGGGAGGTGAGCACTTTAAGTGTTTGTAAATGGTGTTAAGAACTTTTAAGGGTATCTACTTAAAGGTGCAGATGGGTAGACATGTTATGATCCCCACAATTGCTTGCCTAGTACTGTTGCTATGTTCCTATGTTCCTATCCGTAATATATCCAATTTTGAAATCAAGACCAAAAACTGAGTCCTTAGTCTAATTTAACTAAAAAGTTGCATAGTCTTTAAGTGATCCATTATGTGACACATTTCATGTATCATCTTACATGTGATACACTGTGATTGCACTGGGGTCTGAATGGAGAGATGATAAATTAGCAAGCAAAGGAGAGTAGTATTGATGGAACTGAATTCATCCTGAAGTCTTGGTGAGTACCTTCATGAGATGGAAACTGTTTTTCACAAAATCTCACCAAGGTGACACTGATATATAGACTGTCCCAGGGATTCAATAAAGCAATTTCACCATGTCAGAATAGTGTAGTAGCTTCTGTATGGAATATGGCTGCTGGCTGGGGGCATGCACGAGCCTGCCAACACTATTCTGACACAGACATCACTGCATAATTCTAACTACCTCATTTGCTGGTGAAAACCATGCAAATGAGGTGAATTAGTGATTCAGTAAGCAGGCAGGCATCTGTGTCAGAGCAGTGTCCATTGCAAGAAATGTATTCGGTACTAACCATGTACATTTCTGCAAAAATTTGAACAGGTACATGACAGCTCAAAGTAAAGCATGTATTATGACTATTAGGCATGACAATGCCCAAAAATATGGCCATTGGCATGGAAAACAGTTGCAAAATTATGAAAAATCAAAGTTTTTTTGGCCAATTTTGGCCATTTAAACGTAGTGCTAAGGTGCACAAATGAGATTGTGTAGAAAATATGAAAAAAATGTAAAAAGACGATTTTAAGTGAAACCTGCATTTTGCCAATAACTGGGTAGCATGCAGAATCAAAACAATAACAGGTAACACTGGTTGCTAAGGAGATCGGTTCCAGTGTAGTGGTGCAACAAGGGACTAAGGCAGTGGGGTATGCAAATGAGCTAAATTTATTGAATAGCAAAATGGGAGACTGTGTCTGCCTGCACCTAACCTTGTAGTAGCTATAATGCTGCAGTGTAAGCAGGAGAAGCAGCTGACATGAAAAGGGTGTGTGTCATGCTTGGTGTAAGGACACTGGAGCTCCGCTGCCTTTATTTGTGCTTAGCTAAGCACAGCTAAGCAAGGGTGTGTGTCTGAGCTAGTTCATGAAAAGCTGAGCATGTTCAAGTCCCTGGGAGGGTCTTTTCTGCTCAAAACTGTTTACTATAGCTGCAGGGGTTTGCACAGCATGCCACGGGGCTTAAACACAAGGGAAACAATGAAAAAAAAAAACCAACAGGAACCAGCAGAAGTGTTTACATTTGAGCAGTGGGTGTGCGCGGCACACTGCGGGGTTACAAGGGGCAGAAATGGGAAGAGAAAAAAAGCAGAAATAGGAGAATAAAGGCACTCAAGTACAAATAATATAGCTGGCAGGTGGAATGTATCATAGTCAGCCAATCACACAGGCAGCATCCGCAGAACAACAGTATAAACTATGCAAACACCTTTCAGTCTGGTTTTTCCCACAAACTCTGTACCACTGGTGTACACACTTGGGGGCAATTTTGACTGACAAAATGTTAGAGGCTGCTGTCACTTTGATACATTAGTATGTGCTAGAGGCTGAGGGTGGTGAGGAGGATAATGCTGGCAACTGCCCCAGACTGAGGAGGAGGAGAAGAGTGTTCAAACCCAGGGTAACCTACCAGGGGGCTACATGATCTGGAGATACTAGAGTGCTACAGGGTGGACAAAGACATACTTCAGCAACTCATTGAGCTATGCCAACCTCACCTCAGACCCAGAGCCAACAGAGGGGAACCAATCCCAGTGGATATCAAGGTATGTGTAGCCTTAAGAATACTAGCTACATATACTTTCCAAAGACCTACTGGGGACATAATGGGGGTATCACAGGCATCTGCATCCAGGGTACTCCCCCAGTTCCTGGATGCCATGCTACCACATGCTGGTGAGCACATTTACTTCCCCAGCACCCCTGAGGAGAGGACTAGCAATATACACCTCTTCCACCGTGTAGCAGACTACCTCATAGACTGCATGCACATCCACATCAAAGCACCACTCAGTGAACAGGGTAGGGTCTACGTAAATTGAAAGGGCTTTCACTCTATCAACTGCCATGTCGTGCGCAATGCCCAGGGCATTATCATTAATGTGTGTGCTGGCAGCCCTGGAAGCTATCACGACTCCCACATCTGGCATTCCTCACAGCTGTATCAGGGATTTGCCAGGGGGTACATCCCATATGGCCATCTTGTGGGGGATGCTGGCTATGCACTGGAGCCATAGATAATGACACCCATCAGAAATGTACACACACGCACTCAAGAATGCCATAATAAGGCACACGCACAAACCAGGATCATTATAGAGCATGTATTTGAGATGCTCAAGTCATGGTTCCGCTGCCTTGACATATCTGGTGGAGCCCTGCAGTATTCTCCAGCCACATGTGCACACATGTTCATAGTATGTGCCATGCTACAAAATATGACCCTGTGGAAACAGCTGTGGCAGGAACAGCACGCAGAAGGGCCACACAGTCCCCCACCATTGCCAAGGTCCTCACAGGCACAGAGGGACTCAGAGGAGAAACCCCCTGAGCCTGCTCTTGTAGGCAGATGGAGGTGTGCCCAGTATGCCTTGGCCTTGGCAAAGAGGCAATGCATAGCACCCACACTGACACTGTAGGGACCCAGGGACTGACACCACTCTCTGACTCGCACACACCATAAAACAGATGCCACACACATCACACTACCTGCACTAAACCATGTATAGGCAGTGTACTGCATGCATCTGACATAGGCAGCCCTCAAGCACCGTCCTCACAACTGCTGCAGGCACAAGGTAAGTCAGTCTTCTTAACAATAAATGAATGGAGTAGTATGTTCTGGTAGCATATCTATGGTATCGCTGCATGCATGCAAGGGAATGGGGTGACCTACTGGGATAGCAGTAGACAAGTGACAGCTATGTGGGACACCAGGAAATGTTTGCCCAATACTGGCTTCCCCACAATATGCAGTAGTACCCAAGGTGACAAATCCCACTGCAGTATATGTGGAGGGGGGCAACTAACTGGGGGGTCATAGGTCACATGCATGGATGTCAATGTAGGGGTCCCATACTCACCCCTCAGCCTCACACAGCAAGTCAGCCATAGAAAACCATAAAGAAATGTCTGGCAAAGGTCCACAAATGGGAACAATGATGAAATATCCCCTACAGACTTACACAGTAATATTACAGCAGGTCTTGCAGTTACAGTAAGGCTCGGAAAGGCAAGAAGTCTGAAACCCAAATGTATGCCATTACAATTTGACCTGTGGACAGGGCACAATACTATGCTAAATGGAACCAAAATGTAAAACAAATATCAGCACAGTCTGTGCAAATGTGTACAGTTGACAGGTGTGACCCCACACACCCATATCCCCATAGAAATGCAGTAACATGTATGTTTGTAGGAAAATAGCAGCCAAGCACACATTGCCAGGGCTGTCCCAATCAACATGATAACTTGTTGCATGTCCACGATATGCAGGGGTCAATGAGCTATGTATATGTGTAGTTAATACTGGCAGGATGTGGCCAGCACTTACTCCCGGCTGTTGTGTCTTAGTGGCCTAGGTATAGTACTGTGGTTGACAGGGCCATGTTCTAAGAACTGCAGTGCCAACTATTTTGCATGTCAGCTACACGAATGGTAGGAGTTGTACACACTGTCCAGATGTCAATATCTGTTACTGCAGGAAAGCTAGGCAGGTCATGGACAGGGGGCCACACATATGGACAGTACACAGCGTGGAGTAACCTACACAGTGCCTATCATACCTCTCAACTGTACAGACTTATTGCAGTATGTCCAGAGGTTTACATCATATTTGTGATCTGTATAGCATGAAATAGTGGCTGTCTTGCAATTCATTGGCAAATCACGTAAGACTAAGGTCAGAAAATAATGACAGATTGTAGTGTCAGACTTCATACCCTAGAGAAAAATGCATACTAATGCAAAACCTGTTATTGTATCACCTTTCTAGGTTTATAAGGTCAATACTTAAAAATGGTCCCTATATTTAGGCCTTTGTCCCCTAATTACTTATGGCTTTGTCCAGATGTCTGGCTCTCAGAAGTTGAGAGGTATGGTGCCTAGTAGGACAGCAGATACCTGAAGGTCAGTGTACTGCCAGTTTAAAAAAGGCTGCCACCTTTCTGTGTCAGCACTGACAACATGTTACTGGCCAACAGCCATACCCCTGGAATGCCAGAAGTTGTCACAGAAGGAGCAGAAGTATGCATTGTATATATGTTCTGCTTGTCCTAACATAGAATTTGCCTGCCAACTATTTGCAAAACAAGAAAGGGTCATATCAAAACAGCAATGGTAGACAGTGGGGAAGCAGATGTCATACTCATAAGAGAAAACAAGCAATTACCAAACCAGTCTCCCAACTGTCTATGTTTGGCAGAACATTATTAACACTCTGTCCCCATGTGTGGGCCTTTGCTTGGCTGCCATATATGGGCTTGTCCAGATGTCAGTCTGTGATGGTATGACAGCTAGGTCCACATGTAGCCTCATAATAACATATAGCAACACAAACCATCTAAGCACCGCAGCAAATGTAGTGGTGCAATGATGAACAGCCTGCTAAATAGGTATACTCAGAAGTGTGAAGTTCACAACCTTGTGTGTGATGTTACGGCATTTACCCCACTCACACCAGAATTGCAAATACAAACAGCAGCCACTGTGGCCAAAGCCTGTGACTGAACTACAGAAGGACAAAGAGACACACATAAGGGGAAAGGGGAACCACTGGTCAGACAAATGGAGAATGTGCGCACCTGAACAAATTGTGCAGTAAGATAGGTGCCATGCAGTGTATGGAGCCAGTAAACATCACCTGCAAATACACAATTCACACCCATGTAAGAGGTGGTCCGCAACAAAACAAAAACCCAAACAAAGGACACCTAAGAGGCAGAAACACATGAGAACTCCACAAACCTACACCCCACAGACCATGTAGACTCCACACACCAGGGTCTTGCAAATACTAAGGCCTTACCCAAAAACCCAAACACCAACCCTACACAGACAGGCTAACAGCACAGTCCCTCTACCATGTTCCATACAGACTCTGCTGAGGTGACCCCTGTCTGGCATACAAAGCAATCCAGACCTTGTCTTGATGGGACTGTTGCACATCTGGAAGTAAAGGCCCACTCCATCAACCTGCAGGTGCAGCATCAACCTGGGCTGTGATATCTGTATGGCTTGATGGCATGACAGGTATGTGTCCCACACACTCCCCCATCTGTGGAATACACTCCCTGTCCACAGCAAGCCAAGTGTCTTAATACCCCTAGTGATGTGCCCCCTGTATAAGTGCTTGGGAATCACAAAATACAGTCCAGTGATTCTACCTGTGTTCCTGCTGGACAGGGGCTCTGTGTGCTGATATGTCTTAACATGGGCTACACTCTAGTGTGCATGGGTTATAAGAGCTTCAGGGCCAATACCCTACTAATGTCATAGCAACCTATCAACCTATACACAACTGTCTGTCAGTGGTTCACCACATTACTCTGTACTGCTCTGCCACTGACATACCTGGAAGTCACAGTGCTGTGTGGAATATACTACACATATAATGGACATTTCTGCACAGTAGAATGCACTCTGTACCCACACCCATACACCCATACCTCTTAACCTCTGATAGCAAGACATCTGGGCAAGGTCATAAATAAAAGTGGGACAAAGGCCCAATGACAGGCACGTGTTGAAAATATTGCCCTTACATACTGAAATACTAATGTCTGTCATTATTTTGTAACGTCACTCTTCAATTATATGCAACTAACTTGCCATAAAAACACAAGTTTATGTATACTGGATGAAACTTCTAGACAAACACCTGGACAATCTGCCAAAAACTGTACAGTTGAGAGGTATGACCCACACCAGGATATGACCTTTCAGGTAAGAAGAATACCACACAAGCAGGAGATCCCCAGCATGTACATCACCAAGTTGCTGGACTGTTTACACAGCTTCATCAGTCAACTGGCTATAGCCACACCTCTCAAATGGCCTTTTTGGGCAAGAATATCTATAGTTGGGCTCATAATATTGGTCTGTGCATCATACATCTTGTATTCCTCTCATATCCTTCAAGGATGTTATGTTACAACAAAAACTGTAGCACCAGCAACTGTTTCAGTTTGTAACACCATTATGTGAGATATTTATTTTATTTTATTTTACATTTGTTTACCGGGAAAGTCAGACTGGATACAGGTCCATTTTCAGCGGCGGCTCGGGGAGAAAAACTCCACAATACAATACAGTACATGAGAGAAGAGAAAAAAAATAGAGCATACTTATAGCAAACACACACAATATGTTAGAGATTAACAATTCTTATAGTAGACAATCATTGTGGTACATAATAACTTAAAACAGCATTTGTATTATTTTTACAGATATAAGTTTTGTCAAGTAAATATCAAAGGGTTCACAAGCTTTCAGGGGAACTGTCTATACACAGAAACATTCTCTTAGTTTGGGTTAGCTTTGTGAGTGACATGAACATAGCCAGTCACTTAAATAGTGGGTTTTCAGGAGTTTTTTGAAATTAATAAAGGATGTGGTAGAAGTTATTTGGCTTGGTAGTGTGTTCCAGGTTTTAGCAATGATGCTGGCAAAGAGGGATTTACCAGCATCATTTCTATGTTGGATGACAGTTATGAGGCTCTGGTTACTAGATCTTAAGGCTCTAGAGGGAATGTGGGGCTGAATTAGATGCTGAAGTGCTGGGGTTTTCTCAGGAAGGTAGTACAGTTTGTGTGCTATAGAGAGTTGATTGAGTAGAAGTATATGAGGCAACTCAAGCCAGTTAAGCTGCTTAAGGGATAGACAGCTGTGAGACCTATATGAGGCTTCAATATCAAACTTAGCAATCTTGTTGTAGCAAGATTCCATTTTATTTAGATTGGTTTGGTGGAGATTAGTCAAGATGGGAGAGGCATAGAGGAGGGTGGATAGAAGATGAGTCCTTGCGATGGTTGCTTTGGTGTGTTTAGTCATAAACTGTTATGTCCTTCTTTTCAGCCCCCTGTCCCCCAAGTATGTCAGGCTTTGTCCAGATGTCTTGCAGCAAGAGGTTCAGAGGTATGGTATATCATGTTTAGTGACTTCACTCCTGATATCATCCCAGTGACCTAGCAGACTCTCAGAAGTGGTATGCGGCAGTGGCCATAAATATGGTCCCACACCCTGGACGTTCTGTGGAAATCTGTACATTGAGCATTATGTGTGTCTGGCCATTGCTAACAGACTGTCAAGATTGTGTAGCAGTATGTTTGTGTAAATGTTAACTGGGTTGACTAGGGAGAGTGGCAGATGTGAGTGTCATAGATCTTTTTCTATCTGACTGTGCATGCTACTAGAGTTGCTGGTGATCTGTCAGGTGTATATGCTTGTAAGGGCAGACTGAAAAATGTCCTATAACATCTCAGGATTCCCAGTAGACTGTGACTTGGGGCAGTATATGTTGGTGTAGTGTGTGACTGGTAATCAGGATATGTTTGTTCAAATAATCGTTATACTTTAGAGTTCAGTTGGGGTACTGATATGTTGCTGTGACTGTGGTGCAAATGGTTGTGGGTGGACAATTTCTCACCGATGTCTGCTTTTCCCTACAGTTACATCTATGTAGTGCATTATATATTTGCAAATGCATGGGTAATTCCCCAGAGGCAATCTGGGGTAGTTTTGTGTTGGTCTGACTATAGTTCAGAAATTGCTGGGTGAAATGGTTGGCAGCTCTCAGTGTTTTTCCTCTTCTGTTACATGACTGCAGTCATACTTCTCCACTGTCCAGATGTCTATACACTGTCCAGATGTGTGCCTCATATGTTTGGTCTAATTCCCATAACAGTTGTGGGTTTCTGACACATCACTGGGATGATGTGAGTATTGACATCAGTAAATGATGACAATCATTTGTGTTTCAGATCTGGAATCTATCAGAAAATAAATGTTAAAACAAAACATGCTACTCTAGCAGACTTCTATATGTATAACAGCCATATTTCAAATATGTCACTGTTGATTGCCCTTTATCCCCCAACTTGGTCAGGCTTTTTGCAGATGTCTTGCAGTAAGAGGTTGAGTGTGTGTGTATTCGTGTGTGTGTGTGTGTGTGTGTGTGTGTGTGTGTGTGTGTGTGTGTGTGTGTGTGTGTGTGTGTGGGTGTATGTGGGTCTACCTGATAACACCAACATGCAAAAACACTGACAATGAAATCACCGACACCACAAAACTGAAAGTTCAAAAACACGAAACTTCACATGCCCAACAAACCACAATCCCAACAATCAACAAACAAAACAAATCCCCTGTCCAGAAAGCACACACACAACACAAGCACACCAAAAATCTTACAAACCTACACTAAACCTTACATAAAAAACTATCTATGCACTAACCTTAACCCAAACTCTAACCCTAAGGTCCACCACTATCACACACTCACCTAACCCACACCCTAACCCTAACTCACTTAAACCGCCCCTAATCCTAACCCCACACTTACCTTAACATGTCGATGTTCTCAGCGTCGAGATTTTCAACTGTCGATCATCTTCGTTGTCGATCTTCCGGTGTCGGTGTTCTCGTCATCTGCATTTTGCAGTTCCGGCATTATCAGGTAGACCCGTGTGTGTGTGTGTGTGTGTGTGTGTGTGTGTGTGTGTGTGTGTGTGTAGATATATATATATATATATATATATATATATATATATATATGTATGTATTTATATATACATATAAATGCATATAAGAGTACTACCGATATGTATTTTTCCCTTATGTTAAATGACTGTTATGCATGATATGTTTGTAAAAGCATTGCAAATTCCTGCAGTTCAGATGGTATACAGGTACGTTGCTGTGATTGTAGTGCACAGGGTCCTGGGTTGAAGAGTTGGTAATGATGACTTTTTTCATTAATGTTAAATGACCATAACGCATGATATGTTTGTAAAAGCATTACAGGTTCTCACAGCTCAGTTGGTGTTGTAATATGTTGCTGTGATTGTAGTGCACAGCATCTCGGGTTCAAGACTTCACAGAGTGCTTATTTTGTTGCTGGGCAGAATGAGGGCTGATGGAGACAGAATAATTAAAGCATGTTTAAGCAGTTGTAAGTAGGTTTGCAATGTTTTGCATTAAGCTAAGCGATGCTACGAGATGGTTAAGTCCTCTTAGCTTCGCTTAGCACTGCTTACGTCTGCTTACACCCATGCTAATTTTAATTAAAGAAAAGAAAAAAAGGGTGATAGGAAAGTGGTGAAATGGGGGCAAGCAGGGGGAAAACATTAGGAAAGTAAAACATTAGGAAAACCTGTCAATGGCCCTTTTTTTAAAATTAAGGTGAGAGTGGGATGTTGGGAAAGGACTGTCGGTATGTTTGGGGAGGTAGGTTGGGTAGGATAGGTTGCATTTGCAGGTAGAGAAGACACACAAGACAGCAGACAGGGGTGGTATATGACACATGAGGGGGTAAACACCTTGGATGGGGAGGGTGGTTGGGAATCAGAGGCCCATGAGCTCCCAAATGGATACAGTGGGGCTGAGGTTCCCACCCATGGGCAGTTGCCACTGCGCCTTCACATCTCCAAAGATGGCTGCACTGGGGGGCTGGACAACAGGGGCAACCTGCCCCTCTTGGTGCAGCCATCCATCCAACTTGGAACAGATGACACTGCACACCTTACCCCATAAATAGTGGCAGGTGACAGGCTCCACTCCACGCCCGCGCCCAGGGGGCAGATGGGCCCCCATCCCCTGAGGTGGTTCCACCCAAAGGTGGTGCATGATCAGCAGTTGTGGAAGTTCCAGGTTGGGTCCCAAACATGCTGGGGCCTGGTACCACAACTAGATGAGGCAGGACTGGTGTATCTGCCGTGATATGCCTTCCCAAACATGCTATGGTGTTGAGGTTATCCAAAATATGTTTGGTTAGTCAGGAACAAAACATTTAAAAAATAGTTATAACAGCATGCATGGGTATTTCAATTAACCCAAAACAACAGATTTGACACAGTTGCATAGCAAACAGAACACATGCATAAATGGAACAACAGTACGCATTTTAACAGCATGCAAAGTTACACTGACGGCAACAGGCCACCAATAATAGTATTTGAACAAGGTATATTATTATGCAACCAATTAAATATATGAACAATAATAGAACACATGTTCCAACAATAGGTTTTGAGAACAACATACCCGTAGTATATGAATAATTATTATTGATGCAGATGAGGGGTGGGAGGAGAGAAAAAAGTCTATTAACAACTGTATAGGCTTCTATTTTCAGAGCAGTACTGTTCAATACTCTACAGGTCTGCCCTCACTTTACATCTACCTATGGACCATAGCTTCAGTAGCACATACATATCCGTTAGACTGTCAACCTGTAATGGTATGGGGCAGAATGGGAGAACAATGGCTACATTACTTGAGGGGGCTTGCACATGTCAGGATTACATACTTGGTAGAAAAGGGATACCTTGCACTGATGTTGTGTGAGTCTTATACTGGCATACTTCCCTGGATTGCTATCTGTGTCCAAGGTTATTGGCAGCAGTGACTACTAGCCGTAACAGCATGACACTTGAGGGACATGTATTGGGGAGAGTGCACGGTGTATATACCTAACCTGCTGTCATTTGCAGGTATATGATTTTGGACAGTGGAACAGTTGTACACGGTGTATTAGTATACCCTTCATAGAGCTACTACATACATTCCTTTACCTTTAAGACCTGTGGAGGAAATATCTGTTAACACTTTTTGACTGTTTCTACAAATTTTCAGGATTTCTTTAGTGTGTATATGCACATAACTCAGTACCACTCCTTAGATTTAAACCATGTCTGGGTGTGCTAAAATGAACAACAGGGTTATTTTTCATCACACTGAGTCATGGTGTAGCAGCGGCAGCATTGTCACCTCACAGCAAGAGGTTCTCCCATTCAATACTTGGCTGGAGCACCTTCTGTGTGGAGTCTGCATGTCCTCCCCGTGGTCGAGTGTCGTTCAAAAGACATGAGTGAATGTGCGTGCCTTAGTTGAAGGTTGGGCATTGAGCTGGCACTTTGGCACCGTGAAAATATACAGCCAATCATTAGTGGACCGGAGTTCAGCTGTGGCGACCCCTAACCAGGAAAAGCTGAAGGAACAACAACAACTGAGCTACTGGGAAACTAGTGTATCTTGCTTGACTGATTTCTGCCTAATACTCTCTGGGTTAGACAGTCTGAACTTGTAATCCTGACATTCATGCATGTCAGATAGTTACTGTACTGTGTATTAATCCTTTGAAATAATACAATCTGGAAAGCAAAGGTTAACACAAGAATGCAATGCTGCAGGGGACACACTATACTACTGCAGAGATTACTATTCGGGGTTTAGAACTTAGTGCATATAATATTTCATATTTCCTTTATATCTTGTTTTACAGCTCTACATTCTACTGTTTTGCATGCTAGTTGGTTCTCAGAACAGCATCAGTTACTTCATGCTGTCAATGCCATATTTGCTGTGAAGAAACTACAAATTCTATTTCTACAACGACATACCAGATTTAACACAACTGTTTCTTTTATACATCTTTATTACAGGAAATTATACTTTATTAATGGATATCCTCTGGATCAATATTAGTGTGACAAACATTTATTCATTAGACACACTACACACTATACCTACTGGCAGTAAACAATGTACGCCTTCTACTTTATGCCACTATATACTGCAAGATAGATCTGTGCTCACCAGCCTGTCAATGCATCTCTGTCAATCTGTCTGCATGAGATTCAATGTTTCTAGCCCTCTCTGCTGCAGCTGTAGGGGTGAGAAACAAATATTATGCATACCTGTCTATCACATACTCAGGCTAGAATCTGGTACACCTATATCTGTGATACAAACTGCTGGAGCATGGTTGTCCTAAGCAACTTTGATCCATTGGGCCAAGAGCATTTCCTTCCTCCACTTTAGGTTGGCATAGTGATGCTGTACCAGCTCACCAGTTCAGGGGATACCAGTGGCACTGGTGAGGTCATGTGGCTGATGGTCCCAGGCATCTGCTTTATACTTTGAGCCCTGGTACTGGCCCTGCAGCAATCTGTCATCATTGTTTGATATGAGGGGCCAGCCATGACCCTGGATTCCAAAATACCTCAGCACTGCACCCAAAAGAGCGAGCCATCACCAACACCTGACATAGTTCTTGTACAGCTCAAACTACAACAGTTTCTGGCTGTATTCCCACCTGCATGGTTTAAATAAGGCCATATTTCCACCCTTTGCTGTCATTGGACCATTTTGAAAATGCTAAGCTCAGCTAAGTGGTGTGCAAATCCACTAAGATGAGTTGAACAGTGCCTAAAGGGATAAATACTGAGCACTACTTAGTGCACAAATCCCCTTAGCTGAGCTAACTTCTTCTTCTTTCAGCTTTTCCCAGTTAGGGGTCATGACAACGGATTATCTGTCCGCTCATGATTGGCAGTGGAGTTTTTTTTTTACAGTGTCGAGTTGCCAGCCCAGCACCCAACCTTCCACTGAAGGCACACACATGTACACACTCACACCTAGGGCCAATTTAGAGTATCCAATCCACCTACAGCATGTCTTTGGGATGTGGGAGGAAACCGGAGCACCTGGAGGAAGCCCAGATGACCACAGGGAGGACATGCAGACTCCGCACAGAAGGCACCCCAGCCGAGGATCGAACCAGAGAACCTCTTGTTGTAAGGCGGCAATGATAACCGCTGCACCACCGCAGCCACCCTTGCTTAGCTGAGCTAACTGCTGCTTAGAATTTACATCTAAGCAATGCTTAAACTGGCTATGTATAGCTGAGCATGGCTTAGCATTGCTCAGTCTTTATTTAAAAAAAATGGATTGTAGATTAATTCATCATTACTAACATATTATTAAGTGTATATAATTTACTTTACATGACATCCCCCTATGTGTTTTCATTACATTAACTTGGGGTGTGAGTATACTGTATGGGACATTTGTGTATACATGGATGATTTCACATGCTATATGCGCTCACACTTCCATTTTGTACCAGCTACACAATCCTCGGTGACAAATATCATTTACTACATAATTTAACATAAAAATTGAATTGCAGCAATGCTTTCCCATGTAAAAATAAAATGCCTGTCTTGGTACTCCAACCATGCACACCTACATGCAAAACCAGAACTCTAATCACTACACTATCTCATCGCCAAGATTTTAGCTATACATTTTTATTTAGCTACTATGAGATGTTTAAGCAATGCTGAGCAGAGATCCCTAACGCGCAAACCCGCTCAGCTACATTTAAACATACCTTACAATGAAAAAAAAAGGAAATTAATAAAACCACCTTATTTACATGTATCAATACTATTTGTCATTCACAGTAAGGGCAATTGTAAGGGGACAAATAGGGACAGATTTTAAATATTGCTCTTACAACCTTAGAAAGTTGATAGAATAATAGGTTTTGCATTAGCATGACTTTATCAAAAGGATGTGGAGTCTTAAACCCAAATGTGTGTCTTTATTTAATGACTCCAATTCTCTGCTATTTGCCAGATAGAGACAGATATTTGTGGGAACACACCACAAATATGAGGCAACATACCTCTCACCTGTATAGATTTTTGCAGAATGTCCAGATTTTTGCCTCATATTTTTGGTTCATTTCTGATATGATTGTGGTTTTCTAGCAAACCATTGGCAAATCACTCAGGGTTTAAGTCAGAAAATAATGACAGACATTTGAGTTTCAGACTTCATGCCCTTCAGAAAGTTTGTGCTAATGCAAAACCTGTTATTCTATCAACTTTCCAGGTTTGTAAGAGCAATATATAAAAGGTGTCCCTATTTTGGGGGCTTTGTCCCCCTTTATTTATGGCTTTGTCCAGATTTCTTGCTTTAAGAGGTTGAGAGGTATGTGAGGCAGACATCTGGTCATTCTGCGAAAACCTGTACTGTTGAGGAGTATGGCCGTACAGCACTTTCACAATGCAGGGGTACACCCCCTGCATTGCTTCCTATCTACATAGCTGCTTTCAGTGTCCACGGACACTGAAAGCACTTGGAAAGTGCCGTACAGCACTTTGACAATGCAGGGGGTGTGTGATAGTACCTGTCACATACCCCCTGCATTTATTTCATGATCTTCTATCTATTTCAGTGCCTGCGGACACTTTTTTACTATTATATTTGCTTTCAGTGTCCGCAGACACTGAAATGTAAGTAAAAAATATCGTACGCCACTTTCAGAGTGCAGGTGGCATGTTAGATGTGTGGGCACTACTTAAACATGCCCCCTACACTCAGTAGAGTTCCTGTCCACTTAGTCTTAGCAGTAGCACATCTTCATGAATATGCAAGGCATGCTGCTGTTAAGGCTATGTGGAAACAGACATGGTTCACTCCATGCAGGAATAGCACTATTCCTGCATGGAGTTTATTGAATCCTGGGGTATATTTTATATAGCATATATCACAGACAGAAGTAGGTTAAAAAATAAAAAAAGATAGCTTGGTGTACAAGAAGCAGGCTTAAAAAGTGCTCAATCCTGGTAGGTGCACTGCTGCCAGAACAGGAAAAAATGACAGTATAGAATCCTCAAGACAAGGAAATATTCCTACAATGGGGCTAGACCAGACCCAGGGGAAGATGCACCCCCCCCCATTGCAGAAGGAAGTAGTAGTCTACAAAAATCACAAAAATTGATAGGCTAGAAAATAACCATAAAGATGATAGAGTGGACTATTGCAACTAAGAAAGAAATTACATATCCTTACTATTATCCAAGAAGCTCAGAATTTCCAGACAGAAGATATACAAAAAGATTAACAGAGAAATTAGATGAAAGAAAAATACTTGCACAAGAAAATTGTCAGAAGCTTCAAATAAAAAATTTGTGTTTGTTAATACAACAGATTTATGAAAAACATTATATAGGCCAAGAAATCTTGGGCCATTTAGAAGAAGAAGAAGTGACTGACGAAGTACAAAAATATAAAGGTCAAAATCTAGAGATTTTTGAAAGGTATAAAAAAGAAATGCGGACATGAGAAAGAAAGAGAGATCTGATATGGTGCAATATTTATGCAAAGGAGAAAGCAAAACTAATCAATACAAAAAGAGCAGCACCAAAGATATTTGAAGAGAAATATAGGCAAAGTTAATACTGAAAACAGTGCTAACATCTAGGAACAAAGTCCAAGCTATAAAACAATTTGTTCTTCCTGTCCTAACTTATAGTTTTAAAGTGACTGACTGGCCACAAAAGGTGTTAGATTGGTTGGAATGGAAAACAAGAAGGAAGCTTCATGGTCATCAAATGATTATATATTCCCCATTCTGAAGGAAGTATGGGCCTCCTCGAAATTGATTACATATACAGATCTGCAATTGTGGGACTGCATGCATGTCTGCTGACTTCACAAGACACAAACATAGTGAAAGGTTTGAAACATGAGGAAAATAACTCTAAGATGATTTCCTGCTTAGTTTAGCAGAAGCATATTGGTGTCAAGCAAGAATGGTAACCAAACCAGAAGTAGATAAAAATCAGGCAGGACCTGAATGTGCCAAAAAACAAAACAAAAAATATAAGGTGAACGATCAGATGAGAAGGCAAGAAATGTGGAAAATGCATAGAGTTGCAAGTATAGAAAATGCTTGGAACAACCTCACGTTGATCAGGATCAAACACAGGAATAGTTAAGGAGAGGTGGATTTAAGCCAGTTGACGACAGGTTGATATTGGTGGCCTAAGATAGTGGACTATGTACATGTTGGTTTACAAAGTCCATTGAACATGTGGGAGAAATAGACAAATGTAGGTTTTGTAAAACAGAATTGGAAACAGTCTCACATCTTGTTGCTGGTTGTGACATCTTAATTGCAGAAGGACTGTGTACAGAAAGGCTTAATAACGTGGCAAGACTTTTGCATGTGGGATTGTGCAAACGTTATAACACTGAAGTAGCTGAAAAACACTGGAAACATGAGCCACAAAGCATTATAGAAAATGATGAAGTTTATATCACATGGGATCACCCATTACCAACAGTTAAAATAATAGGTGGGAGAAAACAGATATAGTAGTCCATGAAAAGAAAAGACAAAAGTAGCACTGATCATTGAAATTGCTACACCCAGTGATTACAGTGTCTTATGTACAGAGAGACACAACATCATAAAATATCAGGATTTGCAGGCAGAAACAAGTTGAAGAAGGATACCCAAACAGTTCCAATAGTAGTAGGAGCAACTGGGCATATAAAAAAGAATTTATAATCGTATTTAGAAATGTTACCAGTACATGTAACTGCATATGAATAGCAGAAGGAATCATTACTGGGCACATTGTGGGTGCTGTGAAGAGCACTTCTGGCTAACCTCAAAGATTGAAACAATACTAATTTCATGGACTTTAATCATACTTTCACTTTGGAATGCAGTCCATTCCCGTTATGGTATTAGAGACCTAAAAGAATTGGAGAAATTAAAAAAAGTGAAGACTGTACCTGCTACAAAATGAATTCTTTATCATATAGTTCCTCAAGATGCTAAAAAGGTGAACAGAATTTAAGTAAATCATAGTAAGTTATTTAACATTCAGTTTTTATAATGTAGGCTTGGTCCATGTCTTGGACACATAAATTTTCATTTACACTGGAGAGTGACAATATGACACTTCTCATGCTTCACGAAACTTTCAAGTGCTGCCAGTACTCTTTGTTTGCAAAAGTTGTTTCTGTAGGCAAAGGATAACCTGCCTGTCTTCAAAGACAAAAAAAGATTACCTAGCAAATTTAGTAAAATAACTTCCTATTGTCTGTTTTGCATCTTGAAGTTGCTTAAGTATCCAGTTTCTACTTAAACAAGTACACTAAAGAGTGCAGAAAATGTACAAGAAAGAAAGGAGAGTACATTCAGGGGCATCTATTTTTCATGTTTTCACACATTGGGTATACCACAAGGTTCTATTCTCAGCCCACTTCTCTTCATCATATTCACAAACAAGCTCAGTACAGCAACCCAACATGCCACCATAGTAATGAATGCAGATGATGCTACCCTTATCTGTTCAGCACCCTCACCCCAAGAACTGCAAGTAAAAATGCAGTTTTCTTTTCAGGACATTGAAACTTACCTCTCCCAACTCATTTTAAATCCCAACAAAACCAAAATCATAGTTTTCAGCAACAAAAAAAAAACACAGACTTCCCAGCTCCATCTATTGATCATCTCTGCAAATGGTACCAAAATTGCCCCTATTAATCACACTAAATGTCTAGGTCATACCATAGATGACGACCTCAAATTTGACATACATTCTGCCCAAACCATCAAAAAACTCCACATAAAACTAAACACCCTTTACAGGGCCAAACCATTCCTAACCCCCAACGCCAGGCTAGCCACTGCTCGCACACACCTTCTATCTACCCTTCTCTGTGGTTCTCTCATATTTACTAACCTTAGAAAATTTGACCTCAGCAATCTAGAATCATGTTAACATAAAATTGCTAAATTCGCTACTAATCACCCACACAAGTCTCACCACTACTCAGCTCTTTCAATTCTAAACCGGCTAGAATTCCCCAACCTTCTATCTCTCAGTCAACTATCCTTAGCCCACAAAATAATCTACCATCCCAAAACCTCCCCTGCTATCTCCTCTTTAGTGCAACCTAATATTAATAGCAGATCCCTCAGATCTTCCAATAAACTCCTACTAAAGGTATACAACTCCCACAACCATCATGGCGACTCCCTCTATTCACACAGAATAGCCAAACTCTGGAACACCCTTCCAGACACAATAACAAAAAATCCAGTACATGTCCAGTTCAAATCACTCCTAAAGGAACACCTTACCAGTCACTGGTTATGCTCCTGCCACTCCCCAGGTTAATCTACTTCCCCACTCTTATTTACCATTCTCACCTGACATTCTAACATCCCTACTGAAACTTTAACTTATATACTATCTACTGTTTGCTCTTTCTGCACAGTAATTTGTACAGTTCTACTGATTACATTACATTTACTACTACTTGGTTGTTACTACTACAGTAATTCTACAGTTCTACGGATTGTATTGCATTTACTTCTACTTGTTTGTGTTTTACTACTATTGAGTTTTCCCCTGGGTCTCCACTAGGTAATGGGACCTTGCCTTATACTGTTTGATGCTGTAAAACAATTCTATTGTACTAATTTATTGCTGTTAATATGGTTTGTTTTTCTTTCTTTTGTTGTTATGTATCAATGTGGAGCTTTTCTTACCGGGTCTCTGCTGAAAACAGGCCTCTGGCCCAGTTGGACATACCCAGTCAACAAATGTAATAAATAAATAAATAAATAAATAAATGTGGATGCTATTTAGGGAGTACTGTCTAGACATTGCAAGGCTCTGAAGATCAAAGAAGTAACTACATGAAATGGTGGAACCTGCTAGAGCAAGACATAATGGCTGAAAGGAACAGACTTACATATGCTACGTCTGTGATGTCCATTTTCCAGAATATTTCCTTTTCTCTGAGTTAAGAAGATATTAAGGTTAGTATATATATATATAAGCTTGGGACATGTGGGATCTTGCCTCCCCCACCACATCAGGGGTCTGGGGTGGCTTGCCCCCTGCAAAGAAAGTCATTTAAAGAACAAGGGCAATGTTCGAGATTCACTCTTCTGCAGCAGTGTCAGTCTTTTTTTTTCTGTGTGTCGACATTCAGCATTTCAAGTGCTGATATTTGAATAAGCTGGCTCAAACAATATTCAATGGTTGATTTTGAATTACAGATGACATTTTTTGACTGAGTCTTGTTTCCTTGGCTTGAAATGTCAGTCTCTGGATTAGAGTTTCTATTACTCCCTTTTTCCATAGACTACCTTGTTTTGTCTTTCTTTCTTTCTTACTTTTTTTCTTTCTTTCTTACTTTCCTTTTTTTCTTTCTTAAAGGAGTAGGGACCCTCTATGAAGCTTTCATTTTGTATGAATGTGTTGTAACTGGGTGCACATTTATTTCTGTGGATACTTTGGAAGCTGTCTTTTGATTAGAAGCTACATTGTTGTGGATTCTTGATATGCTGATATTACTGTGTTGAAGCTCTCAGCCTGCTTCAATGGAGTTGGAATTTAACATGTAGTAGCTCCCACCCAATTTCCTTCTCATGTAATAGATCCTCAAGATTCTGTTGGGAAAGATATTCATTAAGTAATCTTAGCTTTGTTCAATAACTGTTGCACTTCAGTAAACAGTGAAAGCATCAGCTGTGTAGCTGCTTTTCCAACAGCAAGAATATCAGGGTCGACAAGCATTGCACTACATACCTACGTAGGCAACTCTGTTTTATGTTGAGCCGTTTGCATCTTTGGTTAGTATAGCGCCTTCGAGTATTCTTTTGTAAATGGTAGTTTACCTTGACCACATAGTACAACATAATATTTCCTGTTATTGGCAATAAATCAATCTCATGTTTACGCAGATACCATGACCATCATAACTTGCCTAAGATCTATAATTTTAATGCCCTTTGTGGATCAAGTGAGTAGTATGTGCAAAAATATCAAGGATTATTTTTTTGCAAAGTGGGCACAAGTCTTTGTCCAGGATGTCTTCTGACATATCCGTGATTTTAACAGTGTTCCAAAATGACCTCTTCTCCAACTCATCTTTTGTTTTTCATAATTACAAAGAGGGAGTTAAAATGCCCTATAAGTCTTTTTTGTTCATTATTCCAGTCATTTTCAAGTAATTGCAACCATTCTGCTTATGCTGTTATTTTTAGATTTATCTTCTAAAATACATGCTTGTTGTTGATAGCTATAGAATGATATGCCTCATCTTCTTCCACAACTATGGACAGCTTCATTTATTAAAGAAAAGGCCTAATTGCATCACTTGTAAAGCTTCTTTAAATTTCTGAAGCAAAAGTGTGTTCATTTGTTTCTCCAGTTCATTATTTTATTCAAAGAAACAAAATGAATGAGAAATAAATCTGAAATGTCTCATCCCTGGGGAGAGAGTTGCAGTTAAGCATCCATCTTCTATTAGGCTGGCCTCTTCCACTATTATTCTCTTCAGCTGCTTATTGTTGTCTAACTGCTCTAGCAGTATCCTCTGTTGTCATGTATTTCACATATCTACAGTAGGCAATCTCATTAATGGGAAAATAGCTTCACTCTATAATGTCACTTGTCTCCCTATCTTTTATCCTATATCCACCTCAGCAGTGACCCCCCCCCCCGCATGTATTCTAGACGGTTATGTCCTTGGAAAATGTATCTGACAAATACACGGATGAGCATAGGTTTACAGAACAGGTGGAAATCACTTGATAGATGTAGTCTACCATTTTTCTAAACTTTGCATGTAAAAGGAATGGAATGCAAATGAGCAAAAGAAAAGAAAAAAAAAACATATTTATTGCATGGTTAGAAATAGTTGTGGAATGCCTCAATGAAATTCTTTGTTCTGCAGTTTCTTCATAAGACCCTAGGTGCTTATTAAATATGGAACCCTGAGTCTTGAAAATAGGACCACAAGTATAATTTTCTTAAAAAAGGATATAAAAATACATATGACATGAAAACAAATGCTTCTGAGTCAAGAGCATATACAAATGCGCAGAAGAAATATGTTCAGAGAGAGTAAAACATTTTTAGCAATAGTGTATAGATGTGAGAAATTCCACGAATATGTCTATGGCAAGGACCACAGACCTTTAGAAAGGATATTCAGAAAGTATTGGTGCAAACCACCTCAGTGATTACATACAATGTTGCACAAAGTAATTAAGTATGATCTGAAAATGAACTACACACCAAACACAGATTGCAGACATGCTAAGCGCAGCACATTTACCAGTCAAGCATGAAAAATTGCTAGAAGATGACCAACAGATTTTTTGTGAAATACCATAGTTAACACTCACTGAAAAAAATAAGATTTCTGTACTGATACTGATTCCAGATATCATGAACACCATGACTGACTATTTCAGACACTTTAGTGTGGTGTACAACAGTCAAAATAATTGTATCAGTGCAACAGAGTCTAATTAGTACAATTATAATGGTAACATTAATAACTTGTATTAAATAAGACTAAATTTTGCCCAGACAGATATCATGTTTTAGGAAGAAAATTCCCACTTTTGGCATCTAAAAAGGTGACAATAAGGCCAAGGTGTTTATATATTCTACCCTATTGCTGGTAATAGAAGACCAATCAGTCAGTGATACAAAATAGTTGGCTTCAGGAAATAAGGTTTGATGCTGTCCTAGGTATACTCTTCCAGCCATGGTCATTAACCTTAGGTAAATTACTGGTTAAATAAATGTATACTTAAATCGGTATTGTTCATGCTTGAGTGGACACTGTTGGCCTGCTGAAATGTGGACCTAACTTGCAACCCTCATTGTAAACTGTGTGTGTGTGTGTGTGTGTGTGTGTGTGTGTGTGTGTGTGTGTGTGTGTGTGTGTGTGTGTGTGTGTGTTGTTCAATCACAGAATCATTTTTCCCCAGTTGACCCTTCCACTGGACTAAGTCCATTCCCAGATTTGGGTTGCTGTCAGCTTAGATGAACACCTTGGTTCTTACTGATGGCATGGGCAGAAAAATAATTCTAAGGGGGAATTCTGTAATCCAAAACCTGGCAAGGAAAGAGGGACCTCAAACACCTCTAGATACCTCCCAATGATCCACTGGATCAACAAAGTCAAAGAAGATGTCAAAATGCTCACAATGTGGAACCACTCCACCTAACCACTCAAAAAAGCAGAACAATGTGTCCTGGAAAGGGGCTCACTTTCATCCCACACGAAGAGGCAATTTATTTTAGAACTTTATCAACCAAAAATCTTCATCTGGGAACTTAATTTCAAGATATTCGTTCGTAAGAAGGAACCTCTGGAGCCTGACTCACAGCCATGGCTCTGTATTCAGAAGTGGCAGAAACCCAGTCACTTTTGTCCACCACCACACCTGGTCATCACTATATTTGAAAGCAAATGTGAGCCCGATATACAAAGAGTAATACAACCCCCGCAGTGAAAAAACTATACAATATGAAGTAGGAAGAATTCTTGGCTCTCAAAAAATCTCAGCAGAGACTCCACAAGGAGGGTCATGAAAGTGGCATACAACAACAAAATTTCACTTATACTCAACAACTTGGATTACTAAGAGTGCTGCAACATTGGATCCATCAAGACTACTTACAGAAACACCATCACTGAAATCACCTACCTTTGTGAAGAGGCCCCCATAAGCAACAACCTCCTTAATTTTTTAACGGTTTCACATCTCAGACTTCCCTGCTTTTTTGGTATCCCTAAACCCCACAAGAACATCCCAGATCATCCATACAGACCAGTCATCATAGCCAGTGATTGATGATCACACAGGTTATCTCTATTTACCTTGAGGTTCAGATTAAACTATCAGCGGAGAAGAATGGGTCCTTCATTCTGGAGACAATTGACTTCCTGCAGAAGAATAGAAACATCACAGTCACCAATTAAGCATGGCTCATCACTATAGACATTGAAGCACTATGCGCTGTCCTTGCACATGATTACTATATTCGGGCAGTATTCGAGGCTTATCAGAAGTAATGGGAAGTCTTACCTAAGGAAACCAAAACCATCAGCAGACTTCTCAAAATTCGACTAGAGAACAGTTTCTTAAGGTTTAACAACTCCTTCTACAGACAAACTGGGAGAATTGCAATGGGAGAAGAAGTGATCCACAGCATGGCCAATATGGAAATCAAGAAATGGGAGGAAGAATTCAGGCATATCATTCACCCTTTTTTTAATTAATGGACAGTTTTCTTAAACGTATCAATAACATTTTTATAATCAGGAACAGGTGCTTGGAGCAACTACAAGATTTCTACAAATGGGTTCCCTTCACATGGTCGACATTTCAGAATGTTGACATTCATATGATCGACATTCAAAATGCTGATCATGTGGAACCAGCATCTCTGTACAGTGTGGAATGGAAAGATTTCCATCTTCTGCACTGTAGTGCGAGCTCGGATTTGGTACATTTAAGTTCCGGTGCGGGGTGGAGCCTCCCACTGGGGGTGCAGGGGGCATAGGCCCCTTGCTAGAAGCGTGAAGGTAAGTTTTTTTGTGTTTTTTATTTTTTATTCTATGGTCGATATTTCAAATGTCGATCATATGGTCTCGGCCATATGAATGTCGATACTCTGAAATGTCGACTATATGAAGTAGATCCCTACAAACGCATCAGGGACTCAACTGACTTTCTAAAATTTTCCACTATACACAGACAAGACACTGAATTTAATGGACCTAACAATCACCAAAACTAATGACATCTGGTATCTCAGCAACAGCATCTACCATAAACCCACATGATTCAGCTAAGTTCTGCACAAAAATAGCATGTATCCCTTTAAGACCAATTGGAATGTATTAAAATCTCAAGGACTAGTAATTGCCAGAGTTTCAAAGGAGCTCACAGATTTTATTAAAACAACCATGATCTCAAAAAAGACATCCTGGCAAGAGGCTGCAGTTCAAGACTGATTAAGGAAATATTTGAACCCATCATACAAGGAAATAAAACGAACTCTGACTCATACTTAGCCTATGACCCCATAGATCATGATCTCCAGAGACTCATGAAACACAAGAACAGTACCAGATGGAGCACCAGCATGACTCTAGCCTAATCCATGAATTTTACAACACTAAAGAAGACCATCATTAACAAAAATAATTCCCTCAACAACATCTTACCACCGAGACACAGCTTCTCTGTCAGAAGAAATACGAATATCTGAGACTTCAGAGAGCAATACAGACCCATCACCAGGCAACTTACCACCAGGAATGTTCCCCTGTGGACACCCATACTGTAATTACTGCAAATTTTTGACCAGAAAAAATGGGTTCTGCTGTTCCAATAACAAGCAATGTTACAACAGCACCTCTTATGGTAACTGCAGCTCAGACACAGTGGTATACTGGGACCAATACATGAAATGCCAAACCATTTACATGGGAAAATCAAACAACAAAATGAAAACTATGAATACCTGCAGTTATACTGATATTAGACAGAAAGCTCCCACTAGTGCCCTCACCAGACACACTAAGGACAAAACTGGCCACAACACTTTTGCTTTTCACATATTGGACAGAATCAGTTCCAGGCCCATTGAAAGGTAGCACCAACCATAAGCTAGAAAGAAAATAGCTGGAATGGCAAATAAGACTCAACACTGGTATGGATCCTGGGTTAAATACATCTTTTTTGATTAACTGTATCCTGGACCTTAGGAAAATGGATCACCATCTGTACTAATAATTTGCTTGATTTAATCCACAATGATGATCTTTTTTATAATTTGGTTTCACTTGGATTAAGAATATTTCAGGATTGGATTATGTATGATATATGGGAATTAATTTAGCTTTCTGTTTTTTTGTGCATGCTGTTTTTTCTGGGGTTTGGTTATATAGCATCTTTCTTTAATTAAAATGTTGCTCTACATAGGCAGATCTGATGAAGGATCCCAGTGAAAGTGCTGGTTGGAACTGTAATGATCAGAACATAACTCAGATGCCATCTCTTTAGTTTCATTTACTATATGGATTTTCAGTTAAAAATTCTAATTAATCTCCAAAAGTTATAGTATTGTTAGCCATCCATAATGTACTTATGACTTGCTTTTGTTATTATTGTTTTGCATTTCTCTAAACAGAAGTAACAACGGTTACATTTCTGGCACCAAAAAGTGTTGCAATTAGTTTAAACTAATTTCAGATTGTGAGCAGGTTTTCTACAGAGGGCAGTTTCTTTCAAAAAAGGGAACACCCATAGGGACGTAGGGACAGTGATATACTCCCACAAATTTCTGTAATAAATAAATGCTGCTGAATCTTCCTAATTCATAACAGTGCTTATCTACCTCCTATAAAAACAAGAACACAAAGACTGAGAAGTGGCATCTGCATTTCATTTCTGTTTTAATTTGTTTTGGTTTTATTCTTGGTTTTGCTATTTGCCTTTGCTGTGATTTACAGCTTGCTTGATTTTTTATTTACTGAGTGCAATTTATTCAAGAGTCCAGGAATTATCTGTCAATATGTACAGATGGTATAAGTTTTATAAGTGATTCAGCTTTATGCAGCAGTGCCTTCCAAAGGATTCCCTACATTATGAGGGATCAGACTTATTGCCAGTTTCGTTAGACACAGCCGTCGACGATCCTTACTGGCAAAGTGTCTCCTGTTAACTCACTAATACGTTTATCGCCTCTTCTCATTACTTTTGTCAATCACTCGGCTCATCCAGAGGATGAACTGGTACTTCTAGAGATACATCAAGAATATTGCATCAGCAGTGACGTAACTGGGGGGGGGGGTGAGGGGTGGGTCGCTCCAGCTGGCACTTTTTCTGTCCATTCACATCACATCTGAGTCCATAAATCACATCCGTGTTCATACGTTGCTGCACAGACTGTTGTGGCGTGAGTGGAGTTTAACAGACTGTTAACATACCATGCAGTGATGGAGTTTTTTAGGTGGTAGGTGGCATGATCAGCAGATGATGATCAAAAAGTAGTGCAGTACCAACATTAATTTCCGTACTGGCATTCCTGAATGCCTCTATGGAAATGAATGCAGGTACTGCTTTTTTGGTCAGGACTGAAGTGCTTGCTTCAGGTAAGCTTTGAAGCTTTGCCCATTTTTTTTTTTTTTTGGTTCTTTATAGGAGAAGGCCTGACACTTTTTAAGAGATGAGGAACATCAGATTGCAAAATGGATGGACTCAATTTAGAAATTTAGACTCAAGGGATGCCAGATTGAAGAATGGCACCAGCTGCTAAATGAGTCAGCGCTAGCATCAAGCTATAGAAAAGGCAATGAAGATAAACATCACCTATATAAAGCTATTTAGAAAAACTGAAATGTACATATATTAATGTTATTAATTAGCAACAAAGACTTTGAAAGTAGTATTTTAACACACGTGAAACTGAATAAATAATTATAGACATTTTATACATAATGTAATAAATTAATCTTTCAAAGTGGTTGTCAGTAATCAAGCAGCTTTGGTCATGACATCTATGTATTCCCATTACTAGGTATTCTTTCCTGTAATATTAACTGGATAACTTGCACATTTTCATGATGGTTCTTATATACCTTCATTTAAAGTGAAGATATCAGTGTCAATCAATAGTTTCACAGTGAGAGATAGTCCAGTTACTGACTGCTAAGACTTCAGCACAGAACGCATCTAAGCATTATTAAACAACCTTATTTGAAACTTCTGGAACTGCTGAATACTATGGATGAATGCTTAAAATCCCAAATTTTCAATGCATTGTTCAGATTACTTGGGCATATTTGATGTAGCCATTCAACATTAAGAAATAGCCATAGTTTAAGAAATAAACTGTACTCTGAAGCTAGGATACAGAATAATCAGACGACTGATGCATGCATGTATATCTCAAATATATAGTTTTAGAGGGGTTTAACAAAGTTTGTGCTGTATTTGCAAGTCAGCACAGTTCTAAGACAGAAAACTTTTTGTTATTTCAGATTGTAAAAAAAAAAAAAAAAAAAAAAAAAAGCCAAGCTAGAGTTTTAGCTGTGTGATGTCTTAAACCTCCTGTAATGTGTAATGGAAGCCCATGGTATATATGGAAGTGAGTCCTTATGGACATCAAGTGTTTCAGGTGCATGGCTTCTGAATGTTCATGAATTTTAGCTATGTAGCTGAAACACATGATGCCCTTAAGAATTAATTTTCATTTATCCCACAGGCCTCCATTACAGAATATTTAAGGTATCACACAGTAAAAAATCCAGCTTGGTTTATATATTTCACACTTTTGTTTTCTCTTGTTGTACTACTTTGTAGATATTTCCAAAACCTAGATTGAAATTTACCATTCCTCATTTGTGTAACCATTTAAAATGTTAAAACCTACTAGAGGGAGTCCCGAAGTGTGGAGACTGAATGGACAAAAAATCAGACATATATATTAAGTCAGAGATGCCATTTCTCAGAATATTCTCTTTTCTCCGAGGTATTGTGATTCTGGAGTTGGTATAAATAAGTTTGGGGGTGGGGGGTGCAGGGAGGATTGGAGAAGAGTGATTTTCGAGGTTCACTCTTCTTCTTCTTCTGTGTTTTCATTCTTTTTTTTTTTTTTTTTGGGGAGGCTTTTCTGCATTCTGCATTTTGAGTACTAACATTTCAGTAGGGAGCCCCTTGTTTGCTTCTCTCTAAAGTTTTATAAGGATGTCAGATCAGTGTTTGAATATCTTTAAAGACTGTATTCCTGTTTCCTCTACAGACTTAAACATAGCTCTTTTATTGTTTATTGCATATAAAGATGAAGTGAAATGCATGTTTCATATAGTAATGAAAGAGTTCTTGTTTAGAATGGGTCTATCCCTAGCCTAAAGGGAACATTCAGTTCTTATATAATACTACTTTGCTCATTTCTGCAGGTAACATTTCTGCTACATTTAAAGACACTAGCTTAATTAGGCAATCTAAAAATGCAGCTTCTATTTTCATCCTTTAACACAAAGTAGACATTAGTTACTATTGCATATTACTGAAGGGAGTTTACACTAAGTCATCCTTTCTTCACATATTAATGTAGTAGATTCTGAAAGCTAAAGTGTATTTTCTTTTTTTTTTTTTTTTTTTTTGTATGAAGGACAAAGTAAAGTGAAATTATTAAATTTGGTATTTTATGAGAAGTGTCTTAAGAAATGTCATTTTTGAGTAAAAACAAACAAATTTGTAGAAGACTTTACTTCTGTCTAGTTGAGAGCTACTATTTTGACCACTCAAGCAACCTTGAATGAAATGTTTCTCCCTCAGTTTCATAAAGTTTACTCAGCTGCCTGACAAACGGAACCCAGACTGCCATTTAGGCGAAGTGGTTTGCTGCATTGTTCATGGTTATCATGTTTGATTTTGATGGATTAGCTTACAGAATTGACATCTTAGTAAGCCAGTTAAGTACGTTTTCTACAATAATAGCCAAAGTGGAAGGTTTTGATGTGACAATCAGGCAGTCATTGTCAGAGTTTAAACTTCAAAATGTTTGCCATCCCCATGTCAGAAGTACTGTTTGCTGATTTCTATTTATTTATTTATTTATTTGTTTTTCTCTGTTAACCAAGATACCCCGACTTAGCATGCAAGACCACTTTTCAGTAGTGTCCCGAGGAGAAAAGCTACATGAAACTAAAGCAGTTACTCAGAAAATATTAGAATGTTACTCAGAAAATATTAGAAGTAGAAATAGCAAAATATTTAGAGGCAATAACAATTTAGTTTTTTCTATCGCAATATTTACAAACCAAGTAAGTAGGGTTACCACCTGTCCGACTTTGCGAGGGACAGTCCCTGTTTGGGCAGTTGTGTCCTGCAAAATAATTGTAAAAATGGCAAATGTCCTGAGATTTTAGGACAAAATTATTTCCTATATTTTATTTATATTATATTTTAAATATGCCCCCATATTTGCCAATTTTGTTATGTTAGATTGGGAAGAGACAGTGGTGTTCAAAAGTGACTACTACAAGTATGTTAGATACTACTCACAGTTCCTAGATGACATATACGTCTTGTGGGAAGATAATCAGGTAGTCTTAAATAATTTCTTGGACTATTTAAACCAAAGTAGTAAATTCCTTAAGTTCACCTCTACTAGTAGTAAATAAGGTATAGCCTATTTGGATACATTTATATCCAATGGTGACAAATGTTTTAAGTCCAGAATACACAGAAAAAGCACATTTACAAATGGAAATCTGGAATATACCAGCAACCATCCTAGAAAATTATTATATAATATATATAAAGGACAGTGCATTAGAGCCATTAGGATGACTTCGGAATATAAAGAGATGATGGAAGAACTGGATTTTATTACTGAATTATTCAAAGAAAGGGGGTACAACAGAAATATGATGAAAGATGTGAAGAATTATGTTATCAGGGAATGGGGACACAAATACACCCCATTATTTGGAGCAAATAGTAAAGGGAGGACTACTAACATGAAGGAAGGGTCTGATTTTAATCACACAGATACAAAAGGGGTCTACAATAGACACACTAACAAAATAAAGGATATCTTAATAAATAATTGGAATGTTATGATGGTGGACCAAGAAATAGCAGACATATTGGGTCCTAAACCCACATTTGTATACAAGATGGGTTGTAACATCAAGATGTAATTTGGACTAGAGGAATAATGGGTAAAGGAAATGACAGTGCTAAGAAGAACACAACAAAATGTGGTAGTTGCAGTCAATGTCAGGCAGTAAATGAGGAGGAAGGAATTGTTCTGAGCAATGTAATAGAACTAGACTAAGATTCAAACAAGGTAACTGCAATGCCAAATTTATCATTTATTTGGCAAAATGTGGAGTAAGCCCGGGATACTATATAGGGAAGACTGAAAGGAATTTTAAAAAACGCATTTATGCACACCTATATAGTATCAGGCGGAAGGATGTGAACAACGCTCTTTACAGACACGTAGAGAAGCATGGGATAGAGCACTCTTAAGTTTGCCATTTTGGAAAATGTTGCCCTTGATCCTAGAGGAGGAAACATTAAGGCAATTTTGGCTTATAGGGAACTATGGTGGTAGCTATTCACTGATGCCTCGACTCCTCCAGGGCTCAATGATTACCTAACCATTAAACCATTATTATCCATTAAATAAATTCATTAACATAATTTTTGAATTCAGACAAGGTCAAGCTTATGACACACAAGGATGTTATCGCTTAACCATTTTTCGTACATAACATATGAAGTTTTTAATAACATTTTGTATGTTTGATGGTTGTAGTAATTTTCATCTTTTTAAAATAAGTATGTACACTTGTAGGGGATTATGTGTTGCTTTTTATGAGAACAATCAGAATGTGTTAGTCAATAATGTATTTGAATATAGTGGCTGTTATATTTTACTAAAGGGTGGTGCACATCCTATTTTTCATCATTTTTTTGACATTTTTTTGATATTATATTTTTAGATATTATATTAATAATCAATTTTACATTAATAACAGGACGTTTGGTTGTAACCATGTGTTTCAGGTGACATTAGGTGGAACGTATGAGGTATTTTAAGCATAGAATTTTTCATGCGCTTTGTCACTTTAAATACATAGAGATTTGGCGCCAAACAGAGTATTTAAACTACATTCACTTTTTATAGTTGTTCTGATGAAGCTCACAGTTGTGTGAGTGAAAGCGCTTAACTCATGGAATATTAAACAAAGATTTTTTAACCATTCAAGTGGTTGGTGTGTTTTTACACATTATTTGCATCATTGCTAGTGGTTTGGACTTTGTTTGTGGGCAGCGAGCATTTCTGGCGTCCGTGGAGTCAGCATTCTTCACTTTCAGTTTTTTTTTTTGTATTTTGTTGACGGAACGCTTTACTGGTTCAGGTTTCCTATATTTTATGTAATTGCTGTGTAAAACAGTTATTCTGTATCTGAAACACCTAAATGTTATAAGAAACAGAATAAGAAACTAAAATGCTACAAGAATACACCTTTATTTAGGCAAAAAAGTGAAGTTCTGTCCTTTGTACTGGCTGTGGGTATGTTTTGGCCTGCAAAACCTGGCATTTGTACCAAAAATGTCCCACTTTGGCCATTTGAAAAGGTGGCAACCCTACAAGTAAGCAAGTTTTGCAGTGGAGGCAAGATATAATGGAAGATGTAAACCAACTGTAGAAGTAGGGGTACAATATAATGCCAGATTTAAAGTAAGGTTAGAGCAACAGATTATGATAGAGATGAAAAGGGATTAAAGGAAGATTGGGGGGATGGATTAAGATATAGATAAAGAGATGAGAGGCAGAAAGAGTATATGTTGAAGTAAAGTAGTAAGGGGTAGGAGTCAGTTTATAGGAAGAGAAATGTGCAAGGTGAATAGTGTATGAGAAAAAATGTAAAAGTAAAGTCTGTGTGCAGTGGAGAATAGGACTGGGAAAGTTTTTAGAGGAACTCTAGAGTGTGATAGTGTACATGATTTGATGTAAGAAGGAGAGATAGGGAGAGAGAGAGAGAGAGAGAGACAGAGAGAGAGAGAGAGAGGCAGAGATCTTAAGAAGTAGAACTTTCCTTGTGAGCAGTAGAAAGAACAAATCCAGGAGTTATGTAGGTAATCTTTTTGATTGCCGTTGAAATTGCTGAAGGAAAAAAATTGTCATATTGTTGAAGGGAGGGAATTTCACATCTTGAGGATGATGTGGAGTATAGAGAGTCTCTACATATTATAAGATTTTTTGACTGAAAGGACGTTACTCTCAGAAAAGCAAAGAGGTCTAGAGGGAATAAGCCATTCTGTTAGTGTCAGAAAAATAAAGCAGTCTAGAGGGGAATGAGCCATTGTAATAAGTGTTTGAGGAATAGACATTTATCAGGTGAGTGAAATAATTTGCAAGCAACTTTTAACTGTGGATAATGAAGAATGCTAGGTAAGTCAAGCTTATTTATTTTTTCAGTGCTAAGTGATTGTGGGTGGAATTGGGTATCTTTGTAGCAAATATTTTAATTTTGTTGTAGCTTTGTTCTAATTTTTTGGTAAATGTAATGTTTGAAATAACAGAAGAAGCATACAGTGGAATCGATAGTAGACAGGAAGAAGCAGTGTTTACGTATGACTGAGCAGAAAGAAAGAGTATATATAGAACACCCAGTTTTTGATGTTTTTATTTTATTACATTTTGAATATGTATATGAAATTTTAGTCCATTACTATTGTGATGATTAGGAGTTTGATTTAGAGGATGATTTCTTGTTGCGTGTTCTGGGTGGTATAGACAGAAATTGTGCTTGAAAATAGAATAAGACTTAGGGTGAACAGCATGACCTTTATTTTGTTTAGATTTAATCATAACCGGCCTTAGGCATAGGCCAACTAGGTGTCTGCCTCAGGTCCTAGTGTAGCAGGGGCACTTTTCCGGTATTTATTTATTTATCTTTTTATAGTAAAGAAATGGTTTCTTTAAAATGTGTTGAATGAATACAGGAACAACTGAAGAATAAGAGAAGCTCTGAGAAAAAAGAAGAAAAAAGTAAATTAGATGGTGTAGGTAGACCATGATGGGGGCAAGAGGTGGTGGTGGGGCACTGTGGAACCCTTTTCCCTAGGGCACCAACTGACCAAATGCCAGCCCTGGATTTAATAGCAACTGAGCATTAGACAGCCGAGTCTCAATGGAGGAGAAGGATTCCTGAATAATAGTTTGGAGCTCAGACGGAGAATAGGAATAGACAGAACAGATTAGAGTGGTATCATCAGCATACTGAATGAGAGTGGCATAGGATAAGGCAGCTGTAAGATTATTTAAAAATAGCATAAAAAAGAAGTCCAAGTATGGAACCTGTGGGACACTTGTAGATTCCATTGGGCAGGGCACCATATGACTGCCTGAGAGCAGTTAGAGAGATAACTGGAAAAACAGTTTTTAGTTGATGCAGAGAAACCTAGAAAGGAGAGTGCAAGTAGTAGTTTTGATAGAAAGATAGACAGCATTAATCTCCTTGAGAGGCCTAGAAAAATGGAAGGGATAAGTTTGTTATAATTTCTTTCCTGATATATAGTATTAAGGACGGCTAATAGGACTGTAGTTTTACTGTGGTGGAATAAAAAAGCACGTAGAGTGGTAAGAGTAAGTTGTTGGAAAGTAAAACTTGATGATCCTGGTAGTGTTTGCACTTTTCTAAGATTTTAGAGAGGGGGGATAGGATGGTAATGGGGCAGAAGTTAGAGATATCAATTGAATGCTGCCTTGGTGAAGTGAGAGAATGAAAGAGGGTTTCCACATTGGGGGTACATATAGTTGTTTAATTCTTACCATAACAGTAGATGTCCTTCTCTTCACAGTTGCAATATTCTTAATCTTAGAGATCTCTTGCCAAGGTTAGCCCAAAGTTGGCCAGTATACTAAAGCCTTTGGATCTTGTATGTGCCATAGGTCACATGTATGCTCCCCGCACAGGGTGCATGACATAAATGTGATGTACAAACACAGTCACCTAGAACTGAATCGCTCCAGTACAGAAAAGCCTTTACAGGACAAAAAGAAGGCTATGCACTTTCAAATGGAGAAAATGCAGATGAAGGGGGGGGGGGCTTGCCCAGTAAAGTAACTAAAGAAAAACATAAAAGAAAAAAAGGAGATGTAGGGGGGGACCAAATACTGCAACAGTGGAGAGAAAGACATCTCCTGTTACTGTAAGATTTTACACAACTGTATTATGTCCTTCTGTATCACTGTTGCAACACTCTTAACCTTAGGGAGAGTAAAATAATTAAAGAAAAAGAGTGGGAGGTGGAAGGCTGGGAAAAGAATTCAACAAACCCATGCAGTATAGCCTTAGCAAAAACTGCTTGGCTCTAGAAACCATATCCGATTAATAATGTTTAGTACAGGTATGTACTGAGGCCAAGTAGCACCTCTAAGGATAGAAGTGGTGTACAAACTTTTAAAGAAAGCACCAGAAGAAGCAACAACCCTAGTGGAATGAGCTGTAACTGAAGTAGACAGAGACTTGTCATGAAAAGAATGACAAAAGGAAATGTCCTTAGATATCCAGGAGAAGATGGTTCACTTTGAAACAGCTAAAGCCAATTCATGGGTTGAAAAGAAAAAAAAAAAGCTGGTCAGACTTACAAATGGTCTTAGCTTTATCCAATAATACCTGAGCTGTCTGTGCAAATCTAAGGTATGCAGGACCCTCTCACTAGCAGACTGTGAAGAAGGAAAATAGGAAGGGAGATGCACTGACTGATTTAAGGACAACTCATTAACAACTTGGGCACAAAAGAAGGATTAGCACAAAGAGACACCCTGTCTCTTAATGACCATAAGGGTCTGAAGCTCATAAACCCTCTGAGAAGAGATAAGAGCACGCAACAAGGTACAGTGTTGCACAGAAGCTGAAACTGCAGGCTCAGAAGGAGCCTGAGTCAAATTTTCCAAAACAAAATTAAGATCCCAAGAGGGAGGAATAGGTTCCTTTGGGGGGGGGGGGGGGCTAAGATGCAGGATGCCTTTAAGAAACTCTTTGACTCCAAAATCAGAAGCAAAAGGATGATTCAAGGGCAGACAGGAGAAATAGCTGAAAATGGGCCTTTACAGAAGAATAAGTCAAGCCAGACTGGTGCAACTGACACAGATAGGAGAGGACCAGAGGAACCCCCACTGAAAAAGGGAAATGTCCTGGCTATGAGCATGCCCCAGACTGAAAATATTTTCCTTTTGGATAAATAAGACTTTCTGGTTGCAGGCTTTCCTGCTTTCTGAGAGGTACCTAAAAGGCATCAAACCCCTATCACTCACAGTGTCAGTCGAACAGTGGATAAGTGAGGATGGATGAGTGACCTCTTGCCCTGTGTGAGAAGGTCCAACTAGTGAGGTAAACAGTGGTGATTGCCCCTGGCCAGATGCATTAAGATGGGGAGTCAGTGCTGTCTTGGCCAAAAGGGAGTCACTAGCAATGTTTCTGGGGAATCCAGCTGGATCTTCTGCAAGACTCTTGGAGGAGAGCAAGGGGAAGGAAGGCATAGGGAAACATCCCCTTTCAAGGGCAAGAAAAGGCATCCGTCTTCCATGCCAGATGGCATAGCACTCTGGAACAGAAAAAAAGGAGTTGCCTGTTCAGAGGGAAGGCAAAAGGATCTACCTGAGGAATACCTCACCAATGGACTATGTCCAGTAACACTTCTCCGTGAAGCATCTATTTGTGAGCCTGTGTTTTGGAACTGCTCAGAGTCTGCCACTAGAGTGTGCTGTAAAAGAATATACATTGCCTGGAAATTAGCTGATAACTGATATCCAAATCCCAGGCCTGAACAGCCAGACTGAAAAGAAGATAAGACTTTGTGCCCCACTGCTTTTTGACATACTCCATCATGGTGGTGTTGTCTATGTAAACCTTCAGAGAGCCTGGAGAGAGCATGGGTTGAAAAGCCTGAATGGCTAGAATCAAAGCCTGAATTTCCTTGATGTTGATACGGTCTGACCTCTGATGGAGGGAGGTGGAGGCAGAGACCTTGAACTTTCAGGTGATCACAGGAAGCCCCCACCCCATGTTAGCGACTTTGGTGAACAGTTCTTGAGAAGGAACTGGAGGCTGAAAGGGCAGGCCTTGGTTGAAAGTAAGTTGCTGAATCTACCCCACAAATTCCAACTTGAGACAAGGAAGGTAAGGCACTTTGAAATCCAGAAGGTAGCAATGCTGAAGACAAACTGACTTGAGGTACCACTGAAGCTTCTGAATATGCAATCTGGCAAGATGGATCACTGGAATAGAAGAGGCCATGATTCTCTGGGTCTGAAGAAACTCTCTGGTGGGAATGGCAAGCACAGGAAGAAAAGGCTGAGGGAATGGCAGGAAGAGGAAGAAGAGACTGAAAGAAGGCTGTCAAGGAAAAAAACCTTTGGAGGTGGAAGAGAGGCCAACACTGGCACTGTCTGAATCCTTCAGCCCAGATACATGTGGTCCTGCGAGGCATCCTGCGAGAGAGTCAGGACAGACATTTGGAAGTTGATAGTGAACCCAGACATTGAAGAAGAGATGGTGAACTTTAGAGGCTATAACAGGCAACTTGGAGAAAGTGCCTGATTCAACATGTCATATAAATAAGGAAAAGTCTGAATGTCTTGGAACATGCAAAAGGCAAAAAGAGGAGCTAGGCATTTTGACAATTACCCTTGGGGCAGTACAAATGCTAAAGGACAAAGCAGAGAAGTAAAAATGAGAGGAAGAAACATTGAAATGTAAAAACTTCCTGAAAAAGGGGTGAATTGGAATATGAAGGTAAACATCCTTCATATTCAAGGACACCAGAAAAGCCTGTGTCAGCACCATAGGAAACAGGGTTTGAAGAGAAAGCATCCTAAGAGAAAGAATCTTGAGAATGGTGTTGAGCAAGGAGAGATCCAGAATAAGCCTCCAGCAGCTATCCTGTCGAGGAGCTAGGAACATTTTGGAGTAAAATCCTTTTCCTAATTGGGAAGGAGGAAGAGGCTGAATAGTTCTCTGGTCCACCAGGGACCCAAGAATCTCTGAGAAATTAGGAAACTGCTATGGAGGAGGCTGAGGAATCCCTGAAAATGGAGGCAGTGACTTCCACACCATGAAGTAACCTTGATGGATGATGGACAGAACCCAAGAATCTGAGGCGATGCTCTGCCAGTTTGGAAGACAGAGGGAAAGCTGAAGTGACAAGAGAACCTGGCCGAGGGTTGGGGGCAAGGTATTCAGGATAGCAAAGGGTATTCAGACTGACAAGTGTTTATGGCATTTGAACTGGAGGAAAACAATTTCTGGGTAACTGCGTCCGTACATCACTTTTATGTCCTGCACCCTGTGTATGCAGCATACATGTGATGTATGGTGCATATAAGATCTAAGACTTTGGTATACTGGCAGGACATTGGGTTAACCTTGGCAAGAGACCCTCTAAGGCTAAGAATACTGCAACAGTGATATAGAACACATCTGTAGATTCGGCTATAGAAAGATTAATGATTATTGATGTAGGGTCGAAGAGTAGTTTGGCTGCAGGTTTTAGTAGTGAACAATAACATTGTCTAGTGCAAGCATACAGGGCTTGAGTTTGATGAGGAATTTTCAGTAGTTTTAGTTGAGAGTGGCTATAGAGTAAAGGATGAAGAATTTGTTGGGTCAAATATAACAAGTGGGTGAGGTAGTTGTTGCTGTGTAAGCATAGTGATAAAGTTTATAAAGTGGGAGGTGAATCTGCAGGTTTTATCCAGGACTGTCACATAAGAAAAAGGACTGGGTAGAGATGTTTTGAAGGTTATTAATGGATGTTCAAAAGGACATAGGATTAGAACATCATTGGTCTTGAAGGGAGATGTAGTAGTTTCTTTTGCCAGCTATGATTTGTTGTTTTGCTCAGATTTCAGAGTTGTCTGGAATATTGTTAAGAGGTATGACTTTTTTTTGCATGCTATAATTTCCAGGCTACATCTCTTTGCCTTATTATGTATTTAGTTTGGGGCATTAGCCAGGGAGCTGAGTTAGGCTTGATAATTTTTTTAACTGGGATAAGACTGTTAAGGGTGTTAGGAAAGATGGTATTGAATATGTCAACTGCTTGGTCTAGGGTGAGACATTTGAGAAAGCTACTATTGATTTGTGAGAATGAAGAGATTAAATTGAGTCAAAGTTCCTTAGATTTCTGAAATAATTCTAATAGAAGGATTTGTCTCTTGTGTTTTTTTGTCTAATGCCATAGGTAGGGTGAAGATCACTCAGAGCATCTGGGAGGGAAGATGTTTGTGTTATTCTGTTTGCATTATAGCTATATTTAATATGAATAATAAGAGAACCACAGACCATTTCTTTCACCTTCTCTTTTCCAAATTAAAGACAGAGGAGATAGAATTACTAGTTGAAACATGGGTACTACTGCTTGTAAAGCTTGCATGCTCAAAAGAAAAGGGAGAGGAAGCTTGTAACAGCCTGTATTTTTTTACAGTAAAGACCAATAAACAGTAAGAAGATATTTTGAATGTCAGTCTGTAAAACAGCAGTGCTATGTGCATAACTCTCAACTGTCCAGATTTATGCAAAATGTCCAGATTTTTGCCTCATATTTTTCGTCTGTTCCTCATAAAATTTGTGGTTTTCTGGCAAATCACTGAGGATTGAAGTAACTAAATAATAACATACATTTGAGTTTCAAAGTTCATATCCTTTGGAAAATGAAAACTGACACGTTCTTTTATTCTAGCAATTTTCTAAGTTTCTAAGAGTAATATTTAAAACCTTTCCTCATTTTGGGGGCTTTTTCCAGATTTCTTGCACTAAGAGGTTTAGAGGTATGGACATGTGTGGTTACTGTTGACTTGGAAATGGTCTTGTAGGGTTTTTACATAGGCTACAGTATTTATGAAGTTCACAGTGAGCCTAAAATTTATATTTATGTATGGTGTCACATGCTAAAAGTAGTAGCTGGATGGTCATTATTTTAATATATAGTTTGGTATTAGCTGATATTAAGGAGAGGGGTTTATAGTTTGCTTGATCATCGGGAATCATATCTGGTTTTAGATAAGTGGTGATATTTGTATGCTATGAAAAGATTTTCATTGTACATTTCTTGGATAATCCTTTAAAGCAGTTTGTTAGGAAGACATTAACAAGAGTTGCTTAGTTATACCAGTCCACAGTAAACCGAAATAGTCCACAACAGACTTTCTCTCTCCAGGTCTTTAAGCTAGTTTGAACATTCTAAACTGAGAAAGAGTTTCCTAAGACCTGTATTTATTGTGGACAAATTCTTAAAGTTCAGCTATTCTACAGTTTCTTTCCATGGGTTTATTTCTCAGATTACTTTGTTTCTCCTTTCTCTTTGTGAGTACCCAGCCTTTAGCATACAAATCATCAGTTTTCCTATCTTTTCCTTCACTCCTTCAGAAGCTTTATATTTTCTTTTAGGATTGTGATTTATGATTAGCAGTAAACTATTTAGTCGCTAATTGTTACTATGTAATTAAGTCTTTACTTCTGGATCTGCATTTTGTATTAAGTGTATAAAAGTGATTTGCATTAACCTCACAGTACTGAACCTGGAATTCACATTTTGTTTCATTGTATTGCCATCCTGCTTGCATGTAAAGTACAGAAAAAGTTGGACTCCTTTCTATGGTTCTTGTGGTATCATATTTTAAAAGGATCTTGCTGTGATAGACTTTCAGATAACAGGCTCAAAAGTAAGTACCCTTGTGGGCCTTTTTAAGCCTAACCAATTTTTGTCAAAGGTGAGAATAAAACCCTGTACCCTGTGTCTGTGAGATAAACAGCCTAACCATTCTTCCACGCCCTAAAAAGTTAAAGAACTCATAGTTTTTAAATATGGTAGGATGTTATCAAAAAGTGAAGGTTTAGTAGTTAGCTTCATACAGAGGAAACACAATCTATGTTTGGAAATGGAATACTAACTGTGACAGCCCCTCTTTACCCCAGAACAGTAATCAAGGAGCCACAATTCTCACCACTGACACTGGTAAGAGGTAGTCACTAAGAACAGGAATGGATTTTCACAGTATTTCAAATGTATCTTTCTGCATCAAGCACAATTTCACCCAAGAGCACACAGGGAACACATTCCACTGGAAATGGACTTTCTGTCCCTCCAGATCCCAAACAAGACCCACACTGGAGCACTGTGTACCAATTCCAAGTATCTTACACACACACACTCTTGAATATCTGATTTTTCACACACAAACACACACACACAAACACACACAGACACACACACACACACACACACACACACACACACACACACACACACACACACACACACACACACACACACACACACACACACACTCAAACACACCTATGAAAGGTTGACAGAGATTCACCAGCTGTGTCCCCTCTCTCCAGACTACAAGGTAGATTGTTCACAAAGGGTAACCAATTATACTGTGTCAAATTAATACTGACATAAATGTGGTAGAGTGTGACCAAAGCAGTAAGGCTTATCGGAGTGGCCATAGTGTCACTAAAAGAAGCACAAGTACTCTCAAGATGTTAAAAGTATTCTCTAACAGGCCAGCCACAATGAAAAGGTATAAAATATTTAATAATGGAAAATAAAATAGGGAAAAGGAGAATATTTCATATTTAGTTACAATAAACAAGAACGTTTCAGACACAGGAAATATAAAAATAACACAATTGGATAGAATATCACAAATGTAGAAAAAGAAATAATACTAAACTAATCACACAGTACTTTTCCCAATTGAACTAAAGAGAAACTGCCCCTAGTTAACTCATATAGTATCACAGGGTAAGATGTACTGCTGAGATGCTCACGTCTACAAGGCAAGATGAGATACTAAACACTAACTGAGAACTGTACAACTAATAACTGAACAACTGATCTGTGATAACAGACATTGATCTTTTAGATCAGATTCCAAAGAAAAACAAACAACAAACTGCTGCTGCCAGAGTTCTGTCCTTCAGCTGGTTATAAAATATCATATCTAGTCACCTGACTCTGGCACAATACACCTTTAAAACTCTGTTAAGATTGTGTTGCAGCTTTTTTAACATACACAGCTTTTACAAATACAATTTTAATACAAGCATCTTCACAAAGCAGTGTGACAGTCAAATGACCCTGAACAAGCAAATAAGAGCACTAGTGAAATCTTCTATAGCCAATTTCGAGTGCAAATTGGCCACATCTACTAGACATAATCATAAGGCCTTCTTCACATATGTTTGAAATCTCAAAGGAAGCACCCAGATCTGTTCAGAACTGGTGGTCAAGGACACCACATACACAAATGCTGTAGATATAGCCAATCTACTGACTGACAGATTCAGCAAAAACTTCTCCCCTCAATCCCCCCATCAGTAAACCAGGACATCCCCAGTACTCGCCCCCATCCCTTATCTCTAGTGAAGAGGTAATCACTGCCTTTTCAACGGCAAAAAATACAGCCTCTATGGGACACAATAACATCCCTGGCTGCATCCTACATGATCTCAGGTATGGACTTGCAGCACCATTAGGCACCCTATTCAACAAAAGCCTGAGTACCGGCTTTGTCCCAGCTGAGTGGAGGACAGTCACTGTCATCCCTTTACACAAAGGTGGAGCATCCATCGATCCGGGAAAAATTATAGACTCATAAGCCTAATTAACCTGACCTGCAAGGCCATGGAATGGATTATCATGGAGAGGGACCTTGGCAACGTCCAAACACTCAACCCCACACAGTTTGGCTTTGTCAAGGGGAGGTCATGTCTGTTTAATCATGTTAACTTCTTTCAGACAGTCACCAAAGCCATGGGTGAGGGAAAGATGGTGCACACCACCTACCTTGACCTGGCCAAAGCCTTCGACACTATTCCCCACTCAGGCATAGTAGATAAACTCTCTCAACTAGGCATCAATCCATATGTTACCAGATGTGTAGCAAACTGGCTCACTGATAGAACCCACCTAATCAAAATAGGGGAAGCCACCTCAAGCAGTCAACCTGTAATGAGAGGCATACCCCAGGGATCTAGTTCTCTGAGGTACAGGCCAAAACTAGTGGACTATGACTAACTAACTTTACAGATGACTGCAAGTTGGGCACAGTCATCAATTCCCCAAGTGATGTGGCTGGTCTCCAAGAGGATCTCACCCAAACAAATGACTGGTGCCAGAAACATGGCCTCAAGCTGAATGCCAAAATATGCATCATCATCCCATTTGTGGAGAATGACATCCCCACATATTATCACATTAATAGGTTCATAGGTTCATAGGTAGGTACTAGGCTATCTGCCTGAAGGCATTTATAAGCCTTATCCATAATATGTTGGCTTAAGCCACCCCCTTAGATTAGTTCCCTGTGCCTCTGTCCAGCAGAGCCACTGAAGTGATCCCTGGGATAAACTTTCTGTTTCCCATCCACTCGTTAAGGCTTCTCTTGAAAAGAGTTGTTAGTGAGGAGCTCTGCCTAATGTAGATTGGAATCTTGTTCCAAAGCATGGGAAGTCTCTGGGACTGGAATATATCCCTCCAGCATGTCCTATTTATTGTTCTGGTGAGGTTTATATCCCTAGAGTGTGTGGCTCAAGGGGATATGGTTTTCTTTAGGTGGAGCATGTCCATCAATTCTGGGCTGGACATGGCCTTGTATGTCAGGCAGAGATTACCTCTGAGTAGGCGGTATGCAACTGAGTACAGCTGGAGTTTCTTCAGTTGAGCTGCATAGGACATCTGTTTGATGCCAGTGATCCTCTTGGTGAGGTACTTCTGTGGTCTTTCCTGTTGCAGGTGTCTTGTAAGGTACATCCCAAATGGGGCATTGTAGTCTATGATGGGTCTGATGAGTGATGAGTAGAGGGGCACAATGACCCCTTTTGATCTGGATGGGAACCCTTTTGTGATTAGATGAGCCACATAGAAGGATTTTCTAACCACTTTGCAATGTGTTTATCAAAAGAGAGATTACTATCTACTTGGGTCCCCAGATCCCTTATTACTTCTTCCATATTTAGGGGACTACCACCTATGTGGTAGTTTGTGGGTACTTTGTTTTTTCCAAAGATGATGACTACACACTTTTTGGCATTTAGCTTGAGGCCATGATTTTGACACAAGGTATCCATCTCAGTGAGACCCTTTTGGAGGATGTCTGTGTCAGCCAGAGAGTCAATTATAGCCCCTAGTTTGCAGTTGTCTGTGAACTTGGTCAGCCATAGTCCTCCTGTGCTTCCCTGTACCTCTGAAAAGTATATGCCGAACAGGAGGGGTCCTAGGACTGAGCCCTGGGGAATACCACTTGCAACCAGTTTAGAGTTGGACCTAGCTCCTGCAACTCTCACCATGTGGGTTCTGTCCATGAGCCAGTTGGCAACCCATCTCGTGTCATAGGGGTTTATGTTCAGGCTGGTGAGCTTGTCTATAATACCAGAATGGGGAATTGTGACAAAGGCCTTTGCAAGGTCTAGGTAGGCTGTTGTACCATCTTTCCCTTGTCTATAGCCTTGGTAACTGTCTCAAAGAAGTCCACCAGATTTAGGAGGCATGGTCTGCCCTTAACAAAGCTGAACTGGGTAGGCTCCAGTATTTGGAGGTTCCCAATGTTTCTGTTAATGAGTTCCATGATGATGCTCTCCATAGCCTTGCAGACCAAGCTAGTCAGGCTTATAGGGCAATAGTTCCAGGGTCTGTTGTGGCTCCACCTTTTTTGGAAAGGAATAACCCTTGCTGTGCACCACTCTAGAGGTACATAGCCTGTGGAAAGGCTGAGTTTGAACAGTGTGTTTAGGTGAGGGGTTAGTTCGTCTTTGAGCTCATGTAGGATGCAGCCTGGAACACCGTCCAGTCCCATTGATACTGCATTTTTGGCTTTGGAGAGGGCTGTTTTAACCTGAGTGTCTGTGATTTCAGGGGATCTACATTCTTCTGGTATGGTTATGGGCCCTTTTGGGGGTGAGAGGGGGGTGAAGTTTGCACTGAACCTGTCTGCCAGGATGTTGGCGATATCGGTCGGTTCAGTGTATTTTGTGCCATTCTGCACTAACTTCGAGCAGATCTGAGCATTGCCACTTAGATTCTTGACATAGCTAAATAATACCTTGTGGTTATCTTTGGAGTCCTTGGCAATTTTTCTTTTGAACCTAGTCTTGGATGATTTTATGAGGGATCGTAGTTTCTTGCTGATACTGATCAGGGATGTCTTCCCTTCTTGGGATTTTGCTCTTTTCTGTACTAGTTTCCTACTTCTGTTGTATAGCTTGTTTATGGCAGGGGTCCACCAGACTGGTTTCCTTTTCTTGGAGGAGTGAGTCTTGGTTTTGCTTGTGATAGCACAATCCATGCATTCTTGTAGGTGCCTGTAGAATGCATTAGTAAAGGATTTTGCATCTTGGACAGCATTATCCTTTAGCATGGGGGCTTTGAAACTTTCCACCTCGGTTTTAAGTAATGTGAAGTTTATTTTTGAAAAGTTTTTCACAGTGGTTTCCTTGACCGGGGGTGGGGGCGGAATTTGGATATCCAGAGTGATTTGTTTATGGTCAGATCTAACCAGTGAGGGGTTGACCTCTGGTGTGGAACTCTGGTCGCCCATGTTGGTGATGACCAGATCCAATATGTTGTCACCTCTGGTGGGAGTGTTGACCAGTTGATCCAGAGCATTTGAGTTTATAAATTCTAGGAAATGTTGGGCAAGGGAGTTAGTACTTGAGTAGTTCTCTCAGTTAATGTTTGGGTAATTGAAATCACCCAATATTAGGGTGTTTGGTAGGACCTTTATGTTTCTTGGTGTTTCCAGAAACCCGGAATGTGGGTCCTGGGACATGGTGGGTGATCTGTAGCAAGCTACAATTTGAATTGCAGTTTTGCCCATTGTTAGTTGCACGTGGATGATCTCTGAAGCATCGTGCTGTGCCACTAACCTGGAGGTGTGGTTATGCTTGATGAATATGGATACGCCCCCGCCTTTTGTATTTTGGTCTGGGTTCTGTGGCCAAAATGTATGGTATGGGTTATAGCCTGGTAGTGCTGGGGTGCTCTCTGGAGCTTTAAACCAGGTTTCTGTTACTGCACATATATATTGATTATCTCCATACTGAGGAGTGCCTTGAGTGCATGCATTTTGAGGTTTAATCTTCTGGCATTGAGTAGTATTACCCTCAGTTTTTTGTTACTTGTGCTATTTATGGCAGTGGGTTTGTCTTTTGAGCCTTGCCTAAAAAAGGTACTATGGGGGTGGCAAGAGCCTTGGCCAGAATTCGAAAGCCTAAGGGTGACAGGTGCAAGCCGTCTCTAGTGAAGCAACGTGGCTTATCGAGCATGTCATCCCAGGCAGAAAAACAATGGATCCCATTTGAATGACACCAGAAACTTAGCCAATTATTGAAATTGGTAATTTTTTTCTTTATACCGTGGTATCATTCTTGGTGAGGGCAGGATGCTAGTCAGGGTCAGGATCATACCGGCCTGGGCTACGTGATCAGAGAGCTCTTCAATGTCTCTTTTCATGTAGTCCAGGGAGGTATGGCTCAGGTAATTCACACCAACATGGACAATGACAGAGTCGTATTTGTACTTGTTCTGGAGTGACCTGAGTGCTTGTGTTATGTGGGGGATCCTGGCACCTGACAGGCAGCTAACAGTAACCTTCTCCTTGTTCAGCCTAGTGAGTTGGACGCCAGTGTGCCTGACTATAGAGTCACCTATCACTAGTGTGTTGGGTATGTTATTTTGCCTTAAGGGCTGTGATTGCGTGGTACACTGGTTTTGTGACGTATGTGTTTCATGGTTTGTGCTGGGGAGTGGAGGTTGCTTGGATGTCTGCTTTGGAGGTCTCTGTTGCTTTTGCAGATTTTTATTTAGAGCCTCCGAGTATGTTTTTGTGTATTTATGTGTGTTTTTTGCCGGTGCTGGTTTAATGGGTCTATGTGAGACTGGTGGTGTGATGCAAGTATTTCCCTTCTCCTCTTGACTGTCTGATCCAGTCTTGGGTTGAGAAAGCTTAGCCTCCAGTTTGGCTGCATAATTGCATTTCTTGCATGTATTAGTGTTTGGTGATAGGAGGAGAGGGTTGTCTGTGTACATGAGGCAGTTTTAACATTGCCACAAAATGCCCAGATTCACCAGTTGGACTGGAGAGTACCCCTGAAACTGCCCTTTGGACATACCTGGATAAGTACAGTGAACTGTTTTACTGATTGGCTGGTAAGGTCAAATAGAGAGCCTTGTCCTTCTGTACAGTATAGGGGAGTCTAGTGCTAGGGTTTATAAGTGCTTGCTATGAGTTTTGAGTAAATGCCGGGGTGAGAAATGAATGGTTTGAGTGCTTAAGTTGAAAGTTTTTCTAGTTCCAAGGAAAAATTGAAGAGGAGACTTTGTGGAGCCGGGAATAGTTATACCCTAGCTAACCAGCACTGCCCTGCATGCAAAACCTGGCAAATGCATTTTTTATAGCAGGGAAATGAAAGAGATAGAAATTAGCCCAAAATGGCCAATAATCTACTAATTTCTGGGCTGATACCACTCCTCCAGGGACAGATAGGCTGCTCAAAGCTCCCCTTTCTCACAGGTGAGCAGAGAAACTTCCTTCTATCCAAGTGAGGTATGGGCAAACATAAAGACTTGTAACACAGCCCTGAATTCAGCGCTAACCTGAAAACTGGACTATACTAGCTTAGAAAGGTGGGAAACAAGTATATATATATTTTTTTTTCATAAAATAAAGCAAAATCAATCAAAAAACACTTTAAATGCACAGAAAAGGATACTTATTGTTATATATCTCAGATCAGAGTTGTAGTCAATGCCCTTAGTAATAAAGTAGGAAGAAACACAAATACAGTAATAGCAAAATAAAAAGTGCAATGTATATATATATATATATATATATATATATATATATATATATATATATATATATATATAAAACAATAGAAAATGTACAAACTGATTTAAACAAGTTACCCAATTAACCAGAAAAAAGCTCAAAACTGAGCCTGTTCCAGCAGTCTTCAATCAGACAAATTCTAACTATACACTCCTGCCACTAGGGTGCAGGGGAACCTTCTCCAAAAAAAGATGTCCTGGATAAATGCTCATGTTATACAAACAAAGCTAGATTCAGCAGGCCTGAATCTGGTCTATGCTACAGCAACAAGGTACACCAATTTCAGAAAGAAACAGTTTGAATAAGCAGGCACAGTAAGCCTGTGACCAGAAATTCTTAGCTCGGAAGGGCAGAATCCAGCCTCTCCTCCCACAAGAGTGCAGACCACAAACCTTCTTAATGTAGAATAACTGGCCTGAAGCCCAAGTGCTTAAACCAGAACTAATACACTTTTAGAATAGCAGACACTGTGCCTTCAATCAGCAATTCCCAGCTTAGAAGGATGTAAGCTACCTGTCCTGCCACAACAGTGCAAACCACAAACCTTATTAATGTAAAACAACTGGTAGGAAGCCCAAGTGCTTAAACCAGAAGACTTAGAATAACAGTTACAATTTAATCAGGCTACTGCCAAGCAGTAATAAGTGCAGCAGAATAAATAAAATTGAGTACTTTTAAGAAGAGGCAAAAGCAAAATAAAGTAGGAGGAAACACATATACAGTAAAAGCAGATGAATAAAGAGTATTTTTTTTTTGTTAGTAAAGTGCAAGGAGAGAGGAAGGAAGAACCTAAGTGGGTTGGCCTTCTCAAATCTTCTCTCTGTATTAAGTAGAGTGAACATTAGACTCAGAATATGATCTCACTGTACTTGGTTAAGTGAGCAAATGAGATGGACCCAGGAGGAGTGTTCAAATAGACTTACAGGAAGAGCAGGCAATTCCAGAGCCACCAACACTAACACAAGACAAGAACACAGAGGGTGGGTGGGGAACTCACTGCAGATAGACACACAGCACAATATTCAGTGAAACAATTAGGTAACAGAAAAAATAAAATACAGTGCTTTTAAAACTTTTTGCACTTAACAGAAGAGTAAAACACAGTACTGCAAGTTTGTACTTAACATCAGCTTCTAATAACAACGTCTTAAGTACATAATCAATAGTGAGGGATTTGGGCAACCAGGTTGATAGCAATCTGACGTTTGACCACCATGTTGCTTCCATTGTACAAAAGCTTTCTACATGACCCACCTCATAAATAAGTGTATCTCATTCAGGGACAAAGAGGTCATAACATCCCTGAATTATTCCTTTATAAGGCAAATTATTGAGTACAATTCCCCCTTCGGCATGTATCTCACAAAGCACATGCAGCAACTGGAAAGACCACAGAGGTTCCTCACCAGGAGACTCCAGGGCCTCAAACACCGACCCTATACAGGCTAAAACCTCTACCCCTCTACTCAGTTTCATATAGACACCTCAGGGGTGACCTCTGTTTGGCAAATAAAGCAATCTCAGTCCCTGCCTTGATGGGACTGCTGCATATGGGCAAGTCAAGCTCCACTCGATCAACCTGTATATGTGACCTCAGCCTGGTCTGTGATATCAATAGGACTTGTAGGCAGGACAGATTTGAGTCCCAGAAACTCCCCCATGTATGGAACAGACTCCCTCTCTGCATCAAGCAGAGTATCTCATTATCCCCTGTTAAGCGCAACCTGGATAACCGGATGAGAAACAGAAAATACACCCCTGGGATTCCACCTGTTTTCCTGCTGGACAGGAGCATTTGGTGATAACTTGTCTAAACATGGACTAAACTTTTGGCTGGGCTTATAAGGGCCTCAGGACCAATAGCCTATTAACCTCCTATGATCCTATGACATGTCCTTTTACAAACAATCAGCCAACCATGTTGGCATATGCCACACATGCACTGCCTTACTTCTGCTGGTACAGCTGGAAATATCTCACAATGTTACATCCCCCCCCCTTTGAAGACTCAAGATAGTTTTTCAAGTGGCCCTGGAAAAAAAATGTTGCTTGTGAGAAATGGGCTTGTCTGGGAACACATTAACCTATACACAGTCTTGAGAATCCATTTGCATTGGAATTGCTGTAATCTGGACTGGCTAATACAGGGGTCCTCTCAATGCCCCTTTAAGCTTTTGGAATGCCTGCTCAGAGGGTGGCGTCCACACTACCTTATCTGGTCTGTTTTTCCTAGTCGTGTCTGTGAGGGGAGCAGCTATTGTACTATAATTGGAAACAGACTTTCTATAGTACCCTGCTGTCCCCAAGAATGCCTTCACCTGCTTTTTGGTAACAGGGGCAGACCATGCCTAAATAGCTTCCACTTTGGCAGGTTTTAGCCTAATCTTACCACTCTCCACTCTATGTTCCAGGTAATGACCTCTGCCATACCCCCCTGACACTTACTGGGCTTAATGGTCTGCCCTGCTATTTGCAGTCTGCTCAGGACTGCCCTGACATGCTGAAGCTTTATTATGTTAACATAGTACAGCTTGTGCCCTTGCCTCTTGCCTAGCAGGTTTACCATGTAATTAACATTACTGACCTTTCTTACCACTTTGAAGGGTCCTTCCCAAACTGACTGCAGCTTACTGTGTCTGACAGGAATGAGCACCATAACCTGCTGACCCACAACATACTCTTGGGTTTGAGCATTGCTGTAATACCAGACCTTTTTCTACTGCTGGGCTCCTGGCAGGTTCTCCTGGGTTCTCCTGGGCCAAGCCCATGAGCTCCCTAAGCCTTGCCATGAAGTTTGGGACATATGTCACAACAGACTTCTTGTGGGATTCACACTTACCCTCCCTTTCATCATTAATCAAATCTAAAGGCCCCCTCACCCTATGCCCATACAGTAACGCAAAGGTTGAAAAACCTGTGGATTTCTGGAGTGCCTATCCATATGCAAACAGTAGATGGGGCAACTATTTGTCCAACTCTCTCTTAAACTGGTGTGCAAATGCCTCTAGCGTGGTTTTTAGTGTGTTATTTAAAATCTCCACAAGACCAGTAGTCTGGAGATAGTAGGGGGTGGTTTTTATGTGTTTAACCCCATAACACTTCCACAGACAAGCCAGCAGGGCTGACAAAAAAATGGCACCTCTGTCAGTCAGTATTTCTCTTGAGAAACGTACCATATTTCTCTAGTGTGCAGATTTTTGCAGGATGTCCAGATTTTTACTGCGTACTGCCTCTCCATATAGAACTCATCATTGCATAAATCTCCTAAAACTAGGATGGCTAGAGTTACCACAACTAATTCAATATTACCAACTTACAATTGCCCACAAAGCCCTCCATTACCCAGATAACACACCTATGCTCTCCACCCTCATAAAACCCTACAGTAATCTAAAAAACCTACGCTCTTGCAATAAAATTTTAATTCAAACTTCTCTATCAAATAACGCAGCAGGTGACTCTACTTTTTCCAACTCAGTTGGCAAAGTGTGGAATCAACTTCCCCAAGACCTTACATCCCTGACCTCAATTCCTTTATTTAAAACCAAACTCAAACACTTCCTAACCAACCACTGGCTATGCTCATGCAATAACGCTGGCTGACCTTTTGACTCCCTCCTTACTTAAATCTAAAGAAACATCTCCTAACCAACCTCTGGCTTTTCTCTTGCAATAACCCTAGCTGACCTTCTTCACTCCCTCCCTTCTTTACCCCCTCTCCTCCTCTTTCTTACCTTTATCATTATACTATTTCCATTTCTGTGGTGTCTCTGTCCCCCCCCTCCTAAAAATAGCTTCCACCCTTTTCTCAACTTATAAATATTGTAATTAATTTTTATTTTTAACCTTGTTAGTTACTGACCATGCTTATCTTCTAAGGCACAGTTTGCTCTCTATTGCCTAATTATACTGTATTTGAGTTTTAATGTTCTTGTTTTTTTTTTTTGTTTTATACTATTGTATATTGTTGTATTATTTTATTATGAAGTAGTTAGCGGAGCTTTTCTCCTAGGGCCTCCACTGAAAATGGACATGTATCCAGCTGGACTAGCCCGGTTAACAAATGTAAAATAAATAAATAAATAAAATATTTTTTTGTCAGTTCCTCATAAAAGTTTGGTTTTCTGGCAAATTATTGGTAAATCGTTGAGGACTCATTGCAGAAGATAATGATAGACATTAGAGTTTCAGACTTCATACCATTGAGAAAATTCATGTTAATGCAAAATCTATTATTCAATAAACATTCTAAGTTTGTAACAGCAATATCTACAAATTGTCCCTAGTTTTTGTCCTTTGTCCCCCCACCCCATTATTTATGGCTTTGTCCAGATTTCTTGCTTTAAGAGGTTGAGAGGTATGAAAACTACCCTGCTGAAAATCTCTACCAAAGCATTTTCCACCTCTCTGCCTCGATGGAGAACAGACCCACCACCGCAAGGTATTTGGTAGCATAATCTACACAACCATGATAAACTTCTTACCTGTGGAACTTGGGGTACTCAGAGGCCCCACAGTACCCATAGCTACCCTCTGAAATGGCTTCTCAACTACAGGCAAAGGTATCAATGGATCTTTGGCCTTGTCTCCTGCCTTGTCTATGCTTTGGTGCAGCTCACAGGTCCTGCAGTACCCTGTTACATCCCTTGCAATCCCAGGCCCAAAACATTATGCATAATACAACTCTTGGTACATTTTACACCTGTATAACCTCCAAAAGGAATGCCATGGACAATGGCTAGAAGTGCCAGATGGTAGGCTTTGGGTACTACCAACTGCTGTATTATCTCCACTCTCATTACAGTAGCCCTTTGTTCTGGTATACAGACTCCTCTTTTCCTTGAGCAGCAAGTGCCTCCTTTGCTACCTCCCTAAAGCCTCATAAGGTAGGTTCCAAAAGCTGTGCTGTCTCAACTCTATTTTTGTGACTCTTCCCAGCTTCCCTTCCACTGGAAGTCTATTATCTTCTACAATGGTGCCTTCCTGTCAGCCTGGGTACTACCACTTACCTCTGTTCTTACAGTCACTTTATCCATGGGACCATCAGTACCTACCAGCAGCTATGGTTCACTTTCAGGCTCACTGTTACTAGGCAGCTCCCTCCCTGAAGTAACCACATCACCAGCCCAGGCTTCAGACATGGGGTCTGGCTGGGTTACCCCAGGTTGCCAGACCTACCTGCCTGTCTCCAAGCCAAAGTACATGTAACTGCATGCACACAAGGTACTACATTATCAAAATCATTCTCTATTAAGACATCCACAGGAATATTCTCAAACACCAACCTGTCTGTTCCCTTTTCCACACTCACAGTCAATGTGAACCTTAGCCAAAGGTATTTGGAATGGGGTCCCTCCTAAAGCTCCAACTGGTGTGGACCATCCAAGCAAGTATTGCTCTTATTTAACCACTGCAGGCTTCCCAATGTTTATGTCTGATGCTGTGTCTCTCTTAGCAGTGGCCTGTCTTCCATACACTAAGAGAGGATACAAACTCCAGTGATAGTTTGGTACCCTTGTTGTCTCCAGACAACTTACTACTGGATGGTTGTTATTTTACTTATTTCTCCCTCATTGTTTGTTCCCCACCTTGCTTCAGTGAACGTTTGTATGCTACATGGCCCCTTTGGTTAGATTTAAAACATCTAACCATTGATCCTGGCCGTATACCTGAACTAGTAGCTTCCCCTGTTACTGATAGACCCTGTTTGGGTGATTTAGGTTACCCACCATGGTTTCTATCATATCCATGTGCAGCACTTGGTATCCCATTTTTTTTTTTTTTTTTTTTGCAGTGATGCGCTGTTTACTATGTAAGCATCCCCTTTTCTCCACAGCTCTTCTGCAAAGTTACATTCTCAGTCTGCCAACCTGATTCTTATGTCCTCAGGCAAAGCGCTACAGGCTTGTTCCCTTACCAAAAGGTCTGCCAGCCTTTCAAAGTGGTGAACTGACACCCACTCACCCACCTATGAAAGTAAGTGCTTAACTCAACAATATGATCACATGCACTTTCATTTGCCTTGTGTCTATGTTCACAAAACTTTTTTTCTGTAAGCTTCAGGTGTTAACATAAAACAGTCTGGCAAACATTCTTTTACTCTAGCATAGTTTAAACAATCAGTATAAACCAATTTGGAAACAGTAGTTACAGCTTTACCATGGAGTAAGGGGGTCAGGAACTATACCCAGCGCTCTTAGTCAACATTATACTGTTTACATATTCTTTCAAATATATGAATAAAACTATCAAATTCACACTCCTCTGCAAATTTTGAAAGAAGTTTCCTGACTTTTATTGCTTCTGGGGTCTGGTTATTCCCTTCCCTATGACTTCCATGACCCTGATGAAGGGTCAGCATTTCTGTCTCTCATGCTGATGCTGCTTTTCCTTTTTTTCAGCCTCCAAATATTGCAGTGTCTCTTCAATTTCCAAATGCCGCAGTCTCGCTTTGGTCCTCAAATTTCTCGGTATATGTTGATGCTGGTTCTCCTCTTCTTTAGCCTCATGTTGACACTGCTTCTCCTTTTCTTCAGCCTCCAGATGTCACAGTTTCTCTTCAGTCTCCAGTTCAAGTCTCTTTAACCGCTGATGAATTTTTAAGTCCTCTGAGTAAAAGGTGAACCATCCTGTTTCTGAAGGCTTCACATCCTCATCACTGGACTGGCTATCTCCCTGGTTGCCGGACTGTGCTGCAGCTATGATTAAGACTGAAATTGTATCCTCTTTAGTCAGGTGGACATGCACCAGTCCTTTGGCTTCACACACCTTGGCCAACTGGTTCTTTGTCAGCTTGCTGTAATCTTCTGCTGACATCTTTCCCTGCTTTCCCTGACTAAACTAACTAACAAAAATAAATAAAAGTGTTGTGGAGCTAAAACTCTGAATGTTTACCATGTGGCTGTTGAGAGTACACACACCTTCAGTGACTACTACTTACAGGCTACTGAAGTTTAATTAATATCCCACCACTCAGACACCAATATGCAATGATCCATCTTTTCTCCAGATCGGTAATCAAGGAGCATCAATCCTCACCACTGACACTGGTGAGAGGCGGTCACTAAAAATGAGAATGGATTTAAACAGTATTTTCAAATGAAGGTCTCTGCATCAAGCACAATTTCTCCCAAGAGCACACAGGGAATGCGCTCTACTGGGAATGGACTGTCTGTCTCTCCAGGTCACAAACAAGACCCACCTTGTAGCACTGTGTACCAGTTCCAAGTATCTCACACACACACACTTGAATATCTGATTTCACACACACACACACACACACACACACACACACACACACACACACACACACACACACACACACACACACACACACATACACATGCGCGCGCACACACACACACACACACACACACACACACACACACACACACACACACCTGGAAAAGTCTGACAGAGATTCACCAGCTGTGTCCTCTCTCTCCAGACTTCAAGGTAGATTGCTGCCACCAGCCAGATACTCTAAGGCTCTTACAAATGGTAACCAATTATACTGTGTCAAATTAATACTGATATAAATGGTAGAGTGTGACTGAAGCAGTAAGGCTTATCAGAGTGGCCACAGTGTCACTAAAATAAGCACAAGTACTCTCAAGATGTTAAAAGTATTCTCTAAAAGACCAGCCACAATGAAAAGGTATAAAAATATTTAATAATGGAAAATAAAATAGAGAACAGGAGAATACTTACTATTTAGTTACAATAAACAACAGAGTTTTAGTCACAGGAAGTATACAATAACACAGTTGGATAGAATATCACAGATGCAGAAAAAGAAAGAATACTAAACTAATCTCACAGTGCTTTCCTTAACTGAACTAAATAGAAACTGTCCCTAGTTAACTCACTTAGTATCACAAGGTGTGATGTACTGCTGAGATGCTCACTTCCACAAGACATGATGAGATCCTACAAACTAACTGAACTGTACAACTAACAACTGAATAACTGAACTTTGGTAACTGACATAGATCTTTCACATCAGATTCCAAACAAAAACAAAAACAAACAACAAACTGCTGCCACCAGAGTTCCATCCTTCAGCTGGTTATAGAATGACATTGCATCTAGTCACCTGACTCTGGCACGATACACATTCAGAACTCTGTTAAGATTCTGTTGCAGCATTTTTAACATAAGCAACTTTTGCAAATACATTTTCAGTATAAAAATCTGTACAAATCAATGTGGCAGTCAAAAGACCCAAGACAATTTACAAAACGTCAGCCAGCCATGCTGGCATATGCCACACATGCACTGCCTTACTTCTCCTGGTACAGCTGGCAATTCCTCACAACATTGCATGAACTATGGACTTAAGGCTATATGATTTAATCTTTGGGGCTAAGAAATAATTGCATTTGCTTAATGTGTTTAATCTGTGGAACATAAATGAAATTAAAGGCGTATAGATGGATCGATTCATGTATCTACAAGCCATGTTTAATTACAAATGTAGGTAATGAGACAAACTCTTCTTATGTCTTTCTGTGGTGCAGTTTGTTCTGTCCAATATGAAATTTAAAGGTAGATGCATATACTTAACATTGCAAGTTAGTAAGTGTTCACAATTAAAGGTGTTAATAGTAACTATAATAAAAAAGCACTTGATCTGTATTGGCTACTTGCACTTTGGTCAAAATTTATGCTTGATCAAACCCATCAGCTAGAACTATAGCTAGTTCATCTGGCACTCTTGTCACTTCCCCAGACTGTTGTCAACTCAACTCTAGATTCAGGAGCAAAAGAAGGAAACAAAAGGTTTTCATAAACAATGAGACAAAATGAAAGGTCTTCTGCATGCCTGTAACTGTGGCAAGGTGCTTGCTACAAATATAAACATCATGATACAGTTGGTACCACATGCTGAGTTTCTGTGAATGCAGTATTGGTATTTGAGGAAGTTATATGATATCCTTGTGTCTTCATAAATGGATACCAGAACTGTACTTGCACTTAGTATGCACCTCTCACTCATACCCCCTAACAACTTGTGCTCAAGTCAGCAGTCTCCTTCACACCACTCTTGTTACAGCTCCAGCATCACACATCATCATCATCATCATCTTTAGGGTCCTTATAATCGTCTAAAGATATCTATGTAGAACTACTTATATGCCTCTTATTAATTATCTAGTCCAGCTGCTAATGTCTTTCCATGCCTATTCCTTAAACATTGATCCAATTTTCTCCTTTCTAAATTTTATTTCTTGATGGAATAATACTTCAATAAGTATACTTTTTTAATATATGCAAAACTGTCTTATGTTTGTCTGCTGTACCTAAACATGTTACAGTTCATGAGCTAAAGATACATGCATTATTCATGCTCTATTACTTAATCTGTAATAAGTGATAAACTGTATGCAGAATAATACAATTTGGTGGGTTATACCTAACTTGGGCAAGGGACTCCATTCACATTGCTAGTAAAGAAAATAGGAGAGTTGTACAACTTCTATAGGCAGTTTCATAGTTTCATACCTTACCTGAACTGCATCTAGGTTGGAAGACCATCTAGAAATGCAAACTTTTTTATTATAACTAGATATTCTGGAATATCTCTCCACTCAACAAGAATCAAGTTGAAAACTTACACTTTGTTTGTCTTAGGGACCTCCTGCATATCCACAAAACAAACACCAGAATTACCTGTTCTAAAGACTTAAACCTTGCCTGTGATATAAATAGGTCATGGTGGAGAGATACGTATGTATCCCCATCCATGTGAAGCAGAGTTCTTCCTTAATCCAATTCAAGTGCAACTTGGAGAATGGATGGGAAACTGGAAATTCATCCCTGATTTGGCACCTATGTCTCTAATGGGCACAGATAACCTGTAAAGGGTTCATCTCCCAAACCCCTGCTTACACTTATCAAGGGTAGCAGAACTTGTCAAAGATTTGGGATGCATGGCTAGGCTTAAAAAGGCCCTTGTAGTCATTAGCCTAGTAAATACCTATGACCATATTGAAAATATCATTTTACTGCACTGACTTGGAATCAGTTGTGTAAAAATTCATTCCTTGATGATGATTTTATTGAAGAGGACAGCATATTACAGGCCACAGGACATTGTTTTTCTAAACGTAACTAAGAATGGATGGCCTATAAATTACTCAAGATACATAATTCTCAGGGAACTAAAAGCTAATTGTAGTTCATTAATAGTGAGATAATAGTTCACACTAAATAAGTTCAGTTTAACTAGTCATTCGCTATAAGAAAGGTCTGTTATAGGTGATATTTTGTTTGAGTATTTTCTCAGCTTTTTCAAGATGATTGATGTCTATCAAAGTATTTATAAAACAAGAATCCATTATACTTCAGAAGTTGGCATATAACTGATTTAAATAAATTTAGCAGAGTAGTGATACGCCTTACTCTTGTGACTTTAAAGACTATGGCTACCTGCCTGATTGTTTTATTCTGTGTATTAAGGGATTTTCTTTAAAGGAGAACTTGTGGTTTAAAATGAATCCATGTTAATCATACTTTCACAACAAGAGTATCCCTGTTTAGAAAAAACTTTGTAATTAGGTGATGATTTAACAAAAATTGCAACTTTAATCTTACTGCAGTTAAATGTTAACCCGAAGTTCTTGGCTCAGTATAGAATTCAAACAGGTGGTGAGTGCCTCCAATTACTTAGATGTAGTAAAAACTGCTTAAGTCTAATAGTTGCCCACATATTTTTTTAGATAAGGCATGAAACTATGGATTACCTACAGGAACTTAGCACCTCCTATTTGGTGTCTGGGGAAAGGGGAAAATGCATAGTTGAATGATATGGGACCTAACACAGACCACTGAGGTATTCTGGAAATAATACTTCATGGAGAACATTACCCAGTAACATTAGTCTGGATAATCTTCCCAGAAACAACCCGTTGGCCCAACAGATGACATATAGGTTTATGTCTGGGAACAAAAGGGTTATTTAATATCTCGTCATGTAGGAATGAGTGAAAAGCCTATGACAAATCTAAGCAAAATCACTTGAAAAGTTACCTAAAATATAAGAGTCTCTATCTCATTTAAAAAAAAAAAACATCTGTCATAGAAGTTAAGGAAGAACTTCCTGCTACAAATCCATTCAAGTTGGTGTCTGTTAACAGAGTATATCTAAAATTATATTCAAGATACCTATAAAAGGAGTACTCATGTACTTATATAATATGGAAGTCAGACTGACAGGTCTACATTTGGTAATACAGTTGCTATTTCTATCCTTAACTTAGGGGGTTCATATTATATGATCGAACGCTAGAACTAGCGAACAATCTATTATTGAACCCAAATATACAAAACCACAAAATTTTGAAGGAACAGATCAGCAAATTTTTTCATAGGGAAAAAATTTTCTGCCCCCCCCCCAAAAAAAAGAATGTACAGGCAACATAAAGTAGGGGGCTTTGCTCCCCACACTCCTCACCCTAAATATACCAACTCTGAGATTGCACCACAGTGAAGAAAACAGCAAAGTCCGGAGAACGGCCCAGCAAATTTTTTCCCTGGGAAAAAATTTGCTGATCCGTTCTTTCGATATTCTGCGTTTTTTGTGCATTTGGGTTCGACAAATGAGTGTTCACTATTTCTAGCATTTGCCCATGTAATAGGAACCCTAACTTAGGTACCACTGTTGACTATAGCCAGTTATCTGGAATAAATCCTTTCTATAAGAAACAAATAAAGAAACTAAGAGTTCTACCTAGCATTCTTTCATGCAGCTGATTAAGAAACTATGAAAAGAATACTGTAGCAGCATTTCCTAGAAGTACGAAAGAAAAATGATAGAAATTAATACAATGTCATCAAATTAGTTACTACAGAAATGTAACAAAAGTAGAAAAGGAGTAACTGTTAACATTTTCCTATGATAAATATGCAAACTATGAGTATTAAGACTGATTAGTTAAGTAAAGCCTGGTTTTTGAATAAAGGATTTTAAGTTAACTGACTACAGTAGAAAATGTTGTATCAAGTAATTAACAGTAAATGTCTCTATTGTGGTGAGTTTTAGACGCATAAGTGACAGGTCTGTTACATTAAACATATCCTACCCTAGGATGTTTACTTGGATGATTTACTACAGAGACAGGAATGACAGAGAAAAACCCTCCCTCAATGTCCCTGGAAAAACAGTGAGCTAACGTCTGCTGCAGAAGCCTTGAGGTTAAGTACTACTGTCCAAGTATTCAGCTAAGTACTACTTTGGATGCATTAAGCTAAGCAATATTAAAATGATATTGAGCTAAGTACTGCAGTATAAGCTTTGAGCTAAGTACTACTGTATGAGCACTGCTGTAAAAGCATTCAGCTAAGAAGTACTATTATACAAGCACTGAGCTAAGTACTACTGTACAAATATTCAACTAAGTATTGCTGTAGAAACAGTGAGCTAAGCACTACTGTACAAGCATTCAGCTAAGTACTACTCTAGAAGCATTAAGCTAAGCAATATTAAAAAGGTATTGAGCCAAGTACTGCAGTATAAGCTTTGAGGTAAGTACTACTGTACAACCATTCAGCTAATTACTGCTGTAAAAGCACTGATCGAAGAAATACTATTGTCTCGGTCTCCTTCAATAAACACATCACACCGAATGACATTTGACGATCTTTATTAAAACTTCATGATATAGCTTTGATCATCAAAATTTATTAATTACAACTGGACATGGTATAGTTGATTCTAAACACAGCATAAACATCCTTGTAATGTTAATCAGGACAACATGCCTACTCATCCTGCCCAGTAAGCAGCTTCCATAACTTTGCTCGCTTACTTTACTTATGAAGCAGCGTCCAAGACTCACTTCATATCCCATCTATTGAATTACCCATCCAACCAAATAATTCAGGATGACATGACCTTACTCATCCTGACCCAGTAAGCAGCGTCCATACCTCTACTTTCTTACTTTACTTATGAAGTAGCGTCCCCATCTCACTTCAAATACCATTCACTGAATTACCTTCTAACCAAATAATTCAGGATGACATGACCTTACTCATCCTGACCCAGTAAGCTGCGTCATACCTCTACTTGCTTACTTTACTTATGAAGCAGTGTCCCATCTCACTTCATACACCATTCATTGAAATACCTTCAAACCAAATAAGCAGCATCCTTACCTCTGCTTGCTTATCTATTCAGCAAACTTCCTCCAGCTGCTCATTTTCCTTTCCCCATATCCTTGAAATAAACATCCAGACACCAGAGGGGGAACAGAAGAAGGCAAGTCTGTCCCTCTTCTCCACCTACCAGCCTGACCAGGCTGTTCCCCCTCCCTTCTACCCAAAATTGTTCAACCAACTACCTCCCATAAAGGGAAGGGTTAAGCCAAACATCATTCGGTGTACCCATCATCTGTAAAGTACATTAGAACCCCGTCATCAACCCCATGCCTTGACATACCAGCACTGAAACACGCCTTAATGAAAGTAAATAAAGTAGGATTACCAGTGACTCCACTGTACCACACTGGAACATCTACTCCAAGAGAATACATTCCCTTTTAGTCCATTTCCTTCAAGTCACTAACCATGGCTAAACCTTTCCGGAATGACAACCTATAGTGATAACAAATGCAACAGAAACTATAACCCCTTGAACTCAAATTGGCACCTAGTCAAAGAAAACCCATCTTACAGTATTCAACATCTGTCCCTCTACCCACTCAATCCAAGCCGACCCATCAAACCACTGAAAACCCAATAAAGTCATGATTAAGGTGTTGATCGCTAAAAACATCTAACATCTGCATCACCTTAAACCCCCCAAATCAGTACCTGCTAAAGCCCCTCCTAGCTAAACACTAGTCACAACTAAAAGAAATAGGACCTGGCCGACTTCTGCACAACTCCAAAACATGCCTTGTTTAAACCCTCTATCACCCGTGTAACAAAGCACCCTGCTCCCACAATACACCCAAAGCACCCTCATACCTGGAATGCTTCCGGCAACCCTAGCTATCAAATTCCCTCAAGCATAAAGAAATGGTTCTTGCGGTACTCCTTCTAAACCCTAACCTAGTAAGTAACATCACCTATAACTACCACATGCTATGAACCATAACAACTTTCCATCACCAGATCAGAGCATGAGCTCTCTAACAACACAGTGACCTGCATAGATAACTGTAAATTTACCCCAAAACTCCATCCAAATCTGACATGCCTAACTGCGTACTTATCATTTTAAAATTACCAGAAACCTCGTTACCCAGTGATCCCAAAACCAACCCAACCTCAGCTGTTAAATCCATCTCACCTAGGTTCTACCCCAAAATTCCCTTTACTGCTAGCTAAACACCTGCTGTACCATGCCCCTAAATTGCCTCGAGCATCCCTAAAGCCACAGTAATCTTAAACAATACAAACTTACTCACATTAATGAGCACCTGGAATTATGTCATTACCTGCAACTTCATTGCTTTCCAAGCCAAGGTCCATAACCTCCAACAGCAGCATCCTCTGTCCCATCCACTTCCTTAGGCCCACCAGCTGATACAAACCATGTCCTTCACCATCTCTGCCAGAAATTCTGTACCTCCATTTCAGTCAGTAACTGTTGCCCAGTTGTGCTCCCCCATGTATAACCTCATCACTCACCACTGCTTCCATCATCTGCAAAAACTAGTACACCCATCACACCACCATCTATAAGAAAAGGACAAAAGTAAATCCTCTAAAATGCAAAGAGAAGGTTCCACTTTATATGCTCTAACAGCATTGGGCCTAGAATAAACATAGTTCTTGGTGTTGCTGTAAAACATAATCTAAGCCAAGTGTAAGTGGTCTTAGCTTATAACAGTCTGATGTTTGTACATTCATATTATATGAGCGGCATGAGTGGAAGTGAAATTAAGATGTCAATATAACTAAACAATGGTTCTACTGTGTCATAACATGCTGAAAATAAGCTTCCTCCATTTATTGCGCACCAGTGTATTTCTGGAAACAGCACTGTTGTCATCTTTGCTTAACAGCATAACTGTATGTATACATAAACTGTGACAGCTTCTGCAATGCTTTCCCTTAAACAAAAGCTAGGCGATATTACCACTATTAAACCTCTTCAGTGGTAATACACTTTGAGTTGTGATAAGCTTATTTAAAATTCTTCATGTAACAGGTATATTTGTAACAGCTTTTCAGACTTTGATCAAGGCATGCACCCAACCAGCATCCAAACATATGGACAACCACCCACACTCCATACCAGAGACCCCCCATTAAAGTAAAACAAGAAACACTCCTGCATGCAGACCGGAACCACCTTCTCAGTATCACACCGACTCACCAATATGAAATGCCCAGAGCCCACTGAATGATCAAATGCCGCTCAAGGCAACACGCTCTAATCTAAAGCCAGGAGGCCATACAAAACGCACATGTAAAATCTACACCTATCTCATCTGAATCACTGTCAAACCTTTTGTAATAATTAGCTGCCTGTTTCACACTAATGTAATGCAATCCTTTACACTGGGTGCCAAGAATCTGGACAAAGCCACTACAATGGAGAACCACTGCATAAAACGGGACCCCTTCCAGCCAGCGCTCCTACAAGGTGGACAGCTTGCAGAACAATGGGCCCTGCAGCAGTATGTCTTTCCTGAAGGGGATGAAGTCCAAAGCCCCAAATCCCTGTCACCAATCCAACCTCAACCCTCAGTGCTCTGCCACCAGAAAACCACGACTCTATGAACAGATCAAAAAACAGGAGGCAAAACCTGGACATTCTGCCAAATCTATCCAGTCAAGAAGCATGCTCCCCAAAAAAGGTAGTCACCCCTCCATCAAACTTCCAACAAATTTAACAAAATGATTTCACCAACTGAAACAATCATTTACCTCTTCAAGTGATCCACAGTGGCCTTCACAAACTTGTGCATCTCCAAACATCGAAGTGATATGCAAACTTTTTATTCACCGCAGTACCCCCCAACTGAAATATGACTGGAAAACCAAGTCCTCAACAACAACAGGCCCAAAAGCCCACAGAAGCAAGAATGATGCCAAGGACAATGTCGGAGCTGCTTCCCGCTGCCCAGCACTGACTCCAACATGGTTGGGCCTCCCCAACCTCAAATAGAGTCTCTTATAAACTTAGAAAGCTGCTAAAATAACAGGAGCTCTCTTAACATGCATTTTTCTGAATGATACAAAGTCCAAAACATCAATGTGTGTCATCATTCAGTGGCGTAAATCCTCCCATTAACCCAGTGACTTCACAGAAAACCACATATTTTATACAGAACAGATCACTATTATGAGGCAAAATCTGGACTTTCTGTGAAAATCTAATGGCTAATTGTCATTATTCCGTAAGTGTAATTCACCACCTTTCCTCCAGAAGTCACTAGTTATAGGAGGGATTAACAGAGACTGAGCTAAAATGTTGCCAAAATCAGAGATCATTGAGAGGTATGCCATACAGTAATATACCACCAAGGAATCAACCGGTTTGCTTTAACGTAGCTTTCAGAAGGGCATACATACTGCAACTCAAATGTTTGTCATTATCCCCTACCACCAGCTGTCAACATTCTGCCAGAAACCAGAGCATCGTGAAAGTGGACACAAAGTTATATAAAGCAAAATTTGCACGGATAAACATAACCATTCTCACCTACCTCCCGCCTGGAATCCTTTTTTTTTTTTTTTTTTATGTACAAATCTGAGTCAAAAACCTGAACATTCTATGAAGTTCCGGACAGTTCCAGCCCAGCCATGCGAGGCAGTCACCGACACTCAGGGGTTCCCACCAGCCCACAAAAATAGCCTAGATCCCCAGGTGACAGCAATAATTGCCAATCTATGCAAATACCCAAAACCACGACCCTAGTTTCCCAAACCGAAAATTTATAATGCTCCACTTAAAGAAATCCCAGTCCCTCAGAGCCACACACTCCAGGGATCTAAACCTTGTCATCAAAATGAAAAAAACATGCTGGAGGGATAGGTCCCTGACTCAGAGACTCCTCATACTCTGGAATAGACTCCCCATACATGTGAAGCACAGCGCCTCATTGGCCCTTTTCAAAAGGAACCTTGATGATTGGATAGGAGATAGGAAATTCACCCCAGGGATCATGTCAGTCGCCCTGCTAGACAGGGGCCAGAGAAGTAAATATTGTGGGAAGAAATATCCAGGGAATTGTTATGGCTAGGCTTGCATAGGCCCTAGGGCCAATAGTCTAGTACCAACCTATGAACCTATGAACCCATAAAAAAGACCAAAGCCTGAGGCTCCCTCAAATCAACAAATATGACATTAGCAGCACCACCGCATCACAGCACTCCATCTGTTAAATAAATAAAACCATATAGCAGCCCTTACCACCGCATATTCTTGGGAAAGAATAGTACCTATGGTCTCTAGCAAGTGACTAGAGCTAGCTTTATTCCCTTACCTAATCTCCCTCCCACTGCACACCCAGCACCATCATATGGAAATACGTTCCTCTACCACCCTAAAAACTTAACATTACAATTCCTCCACTTAGAATAAACTCATGTACTCTACACAGCACCTGTGTGTAAGGTGCATGTGCTGAAGCAGAAATTACTGCATCTCCCGGAGCCCATGAAAAGCTGCCCACTCCACTAAAATGGTGGTCAAATTACCATGGTTGTCTCCCTACCAAACAGATCTACACGGGCACCAAATGTACCCTCCGTGACCACCTAGAACATCCATTTATTGCTAACTATGTCCAACTCAAGCTCTGAACCTGCCAAACACAGTTGACATTTACAGAGCACCCCAACAGGAAAGCGCATCCAAAAAAAAAAAAAAAAAAAAAAAACTCGATAAAGCCATAACTAAAATGAATTGCCCACAATTAAAACTCCCCAAACATTGCTCCCAAGCTCGTGACTATTCCACAAATAATAACTGCAGCACAAATCTGTAGCTGCTGCAATTGTGCACCAGCTACCGTGAATAAGCACTGTAAGAAATAGCCAGCAGTTCTACAATCTAGCAAATAAGAAACTACCCGATTTCCATTTTTCAGTCACCCCAGTGGAACAGGCAAGGATTCTGCCATACCTTAAACTGCTCACTGCCTTACCTCAGTGTCGACAGGAAGACCTGCTACATCCCATTGTTACTTCAGTCTCACCTCCTATAATAACCACATTAACTGAAATAACCAAATAAGAATGAGAAACTCCTTAATCCAAATACCGTGATTCCATTCCCTCCTCACTTAACTTGTCGTAGCCAAATCACTAAATTCAAAATTGCATGTAGTCTCTAATTCATATAATATTTACCCTTTATCCTTACCACTTAGCAAGTAGCTTTGGCAATTCAGAGCTTCACCACACTAAACTCACCTTTGGGGATTATAGATGCAACTAGGTTACTAAACAACAAATTATATATATATATATATATATATATATATATATATATACATATATATATATATATATATATATATATATATATATATATATATATATATATATATATATATATATATATATACATATATATATATATATATATATATATATATGCATAAATATATGTGTGTGTACCACTATTACCGCCATACTCACCTGTCCAGTCACACCCCTAGGAACCCAAGGCATACCTGACCACTAAAGCTCCTTCTGGTCGTCATGGATATAAACCTGCTCTGTAGCAAGTTCATGCCAAAATGTGATTACTTATCCAGCTACACTTGTCAAAACCCCTTAAGCCCCTCCCCATCCTTACCTAATTTCCTCCCAATAATCCCTCCCTCCATTTAACCCTTTCATCTCCCCAACCCACTCAACTCCCCCTAATATATCAAACTAACCCCTATTGAAGATGTCCCAGGACAATTTGGTTTGTTGCCAAACCTCATTTATACAAGCACTGAGCTACATACTGCTGTAAAAACACTGAGCTAAGTACTACTGTACAAATATTCAGTAAGTACTGTTGTAAAAGTAGTGAGCTAAGCACTACTGTACAAGCACTGAGCTAAGTACTACTGTACAAATATTCAGTAAGCACTGTTGTAAAAGTAGTGAGCTAAGCACTACTGTACAAGCATTGAGCTAAGTACTGTTGTAAAAGTAGTGAGCTAAGTACTACTGTACAAATATTCAGTAAGTACTGTTGTAAAAGTAGTGAGCTAAGCACTACTGTACAAGCACTGAGCTAAGTACTACTGTACAAATATTCAGTAAGCACTGTTGTAAAAGTAGTGAGCTAAGCACTACTGTACAAGCATTGAGCTAAGTACTGTTGTAAAAGTAGTGAGCTAAGTACTACTGTACAAATATTCAGTAAGTACTGTTGTAAAAGTAGTGAGCTAAGTACTACTGTACAAATATTCAGTAAGTACTGTTGTAAAAGTAGTCAGCTAAGCACTACTGTACAAGCATTGAGCTAAGTACTGTTGTAGAAACATTGATCTAAGTACTACTATATAAGCATTCAGCTAAGTACTTCTGTAGAAGCACTGGGTGAAGAAATGCTGTAGAAGCACTGCGCTAAGTAAAAGGTTATGAAAACTGTACTCTGCAAGAACGCTAAAATGCAATTCTTTAGATGGGCCTTTACTTTATCTTGATAAACATTGATTTTCAGTCCTAATTAAACAAAGGATGTTTTTTAACACTTAGGTTGGAAATGTTAGTGTGAATTTTCATTCCCACTAGTGACTCTTCAGCTTTAACTATCATTTGAATTATATGTGTTGTGAAGTTCTGAAGGAATTGCAGCTGGATTATCAGGAGGTTTGATGAGCCTCATGAGAGATAAATGCTAATTTGTTCCCTTCTACTACATAGCATAGTGCAGTTGCATTTGTCAAAACTGTTTCTGCGTTTATTATGATTGTCTCCCCTTATCTCATTAAATTTTTTTCAAGAACAGCTTGAAGTAGGATGACAAAAGTTTAATCTGACAGCTCAGAAACATTCTTTTCTACATTTTTTGAAAACCTGAAGAATGAAATGTCTCCTGTTTAACTGTAACTATTTCAATAATAACTCTGTCAGGAATCACTGAAGGACTGCGTGTGTGTGTGTGTGTGTGTGTGTGTGTGTGTGTGTGTGTGTGTGTGTGTGTGTGTGTGTGTGTGTGTGTGTGTGTGTGTGTGTGGCCCAAGTCCTGGTTGAAAATGGCCCCTGGACCAGCTTTGCATAAAAAATAGTATGCAGCAAACAAAGCAAGTAAATAAATGCATAAATGCACAGTTATGTAACCATGGGATTAAAAATCCACTTATTATTCCTGAGAATAAAACTATGATCAGTAACCTGAATTAATGTTGGCGGTTATTTGGGAAAACACTTTATCAACAAAATGTTATCATCTATATTTAAATATAAGATACTTACAGCCCTTCTTCTTTTCCACTCACTGGACTTTTATACTTTGCTTGCTATATTTCATTCTACTACCTTAACTATTTCTTCTCACTAACTGTACTTTTCTTGCACAAACGTTCTGTCTAAATATGTATTATTTAAGCAATAACCCACGCCTGGGTGTGGGTAATGCTGGATTTACCCACGGTTGGTGTGGTTTGGTTACGAGGGCGAACATTTACGCATGTTTTTCGAACACCCACCCAACCGCGTATGGTAGTAAAAGATTCAAATCTTGACTTATGCAGAAAGTTACACCTGCTCCCCCTGGAGCCTGTGTGAATGCTTAACTATCATTATTTGCATCACTAGATAGTGTTGTAAAATACTGCTGATTTTCATTAAAATGTTTAATCAAAAAAAAAAAATCCTAAATTGTCAAAGTTCGCCTTTACATTTTTTTTAAGCTTACCTGTTTTTATTTAACATCTTTTAGAAAGGGAGAACAATATCAACACATTTATATGACACATTTATCATTACTTCTCAGGGGCTCTTCTGCTTCCCCATCAAACAGTTTGTTACCTCAGCACTGACTGACTTTTAGCTTTCTTATGTTGTCATCTGTACCATGAACAAACAAAGGTATCAAAGACTCATTCTTTCTTAAAAATAAAACTTGTCATGTAGACCGTGTGTGAAAAGGGCAATGAACAGATATATATCTAACCTAGGTCTGCATAAAATAAATTGCTTTGAAACTTGTTTTCATTTCTCTTAACGCACTCATTGAACTAAAATCAGGAAAATGTCACTGAAGTTTGTACGGTTCTGACCCATGACATTGTCACATTTAATAACGAGAAATGACTTCCAAGTGCCAAAAGTAATAATGTCAGCCATGGGAAAGTACAAAAAAGGGAAAATTCTGAAGGAATGTATTTAGCTAGTGGGCAGAAACATGTAAAACAATATAGCTTTTCAGTCCATCTGGGAATTATAAATGCAATATCATCTATAGGACAACTATAAATGCAATGGGGATTTTACACTTCACTTGTATAATTCTGAAGCACAAATGTCACCTGTTATTAAAAAAAGTTACCTTTTTGTCTCCTAGAGGACAGTTTTCTTTGACACCACCTGCTGTATTACTGGCAGATGTACAGTTTGATCAAGACAGGTGAGACTATGAGTAACAATTTCTGCAGTTGCTGCTTAGGGAACTAATACAAATTATAGGAAGTCGGAACAAGTAAAGTCATAATGAACTGATGCCATTCTTCAGGTAAGTAATATAGCACTACTACAATAGGCCTTTAGGGGGCAGTCTTATTTTGTTTTAACATTCTTCAGGAAAGAAAGGACAGCTTCTCATTTTGAATGTTCATGAAGCATCAGAGCTTTTACATGTGCTTCTAGGAAGCAGGAATAGTCATGTGCTATTTGGTATTCATATTTTATGTTAATTACATGCCCAGATTTTTAGCTGGAAGCACCTACTTTTCAATGGCTTTTGTTTCTGTTTTCAAAGTCTGCCAGTTCAGAAGTATGATGCTCAGGGATTGGTAAAATGACAGGTTTGGAGAATGTTAAAGCTTAGCACATCTTTTTCTGCTAAGTGTGTCTGGGGTAGCTGAATACTATTGCTGCTGCATTCTTACATTTTCAGATGCAGGGGGTTTCTCAGTTTAGCACCAAAAGAGCTCTGCCAGACCACTGATCCCAAATATGTGTGTTTGATTTGAAAGTGGAAACCAGTTTATTAATAAAAGATTCCTGGGGACCCAGTACATGGAAGGTGCATAACTGAACCTGTAAAGCTTACAGGGCATATCTAAGATCTTTGGACGAGCACAGCAAGAGGAACTAACCAGGGTTAGTTCTTAGATATTTGTTGCGTGATTTGAAGAAGGATGATGTTTTGATGCAATAACACTCCACTTTCCAGTCCTGAGGTTTGCCTTACAGGGACGTACATTTGGTAGACTACATCAAGTATTGGGCAAGATTTTGAGAAAGGAGGCCATAGGCAACCAATGAGGTAGACAGTGTTGCCCCTGTTGCTACAGGGACTACATGTTCTTTTGTGCAAATACTGTGGTTTTTGTACAGTGTCCATGCTGGCATTCTGTTTTTACTGAAGGGCATTTTTGGATCAGCAAGCTACTAGGCAATTGGATGGAGGATGCTTGACTACCTAGTTCAGGCTGTGATTTCATTGCACATACTTAGGAGACAATTTGTTAACATGTTTCCAAGACTAATCAGTTTAGGAAGGGTCAATAAGCATTGCAGGCCTATGGCATCATTAGCATGCTGTACCCTGTACGTTTGATCACTATGGGTAAAGATCTGAGCCATAAAGTTGGCGATTGGGTGACGTTTTCATATTTTCTGTTAGGCAGCAAGAGTAGGAACAATTTTAAGCACTTCTCAGAAATGATCCATTTGAGGGTCAGTCCATTTAAGATATCCAGAAATACAGAATGGACAATAGAGCAAGGGTCAGCTGTTAAACATACCAAGGAAGCTGGTTTTCTGTAAAGTGTATTATAAATACAGTACTATACTCTTCTTCTTCTTCTTCTTTTTCTTCTTTCAGCTGCTCCTGTTAGGGGTTGCCACAGCAGATCATCTGTTTTCATTTCTTCCTGTCCTCTGCATCTTGCTCTGTCACACCAACCACCTGCATGTCCTCTCTCACCACATCCATAAACCTTATCTTAGGCCTTCCTCTTTTCCTGTTACCTGGCAGCTTCATCCTTAGCATCTTTTTCCCAATATACTCTGTATCCCTCCTCAGCACATGTCCAAACCAACGTAATCCTGCCTCTCTGGCTTTGTCTCCAAACCTTCCAACCTGGGCTGACCCTCTAATATACTTATTCCTAATCCTGTCCACCCTTGTCACACCCAGTGCAAATCTTAACATCTTCAACTCTGCCACGTCCAGCTCTGACTCCTGCATTATTGTCAGTGCCACCGTCTCCAACCCATATAACATAGATGGTCTCACTACCCTCTTGTAGACCTTTCTTTTCACTCTTACTGGTACTGGTATGTCACAAATCACTCCTGACACTCTTCTCCACCCACTCCATCCTGCCTGTACTTTCTTATTCACCTCTCTTCCACACTCACCATTACTCTGAACTGTTGATCCCAAGTATTTAAACTCATCCACCTTTGCCAACTCTACTGCCTGCATCCTCACCATTCCTCTATCCTCCATCTCATTCACACACATATATTCTGTCTTAGTCCTGCTGACCTTCATTCCTCTTCTCTCTAGAGCATATCTCCACCTATCCAAGGTCTCCTCCACCTGTTCCCTACTCTCGCTACAGATCACAATGTCATCTGCAAACATCATAGTCCACGGGGACTCCTGTCTGATCTCATCTGTCAACCTGTCCATCACCATTGTAAATAAGAAAGGGCTCAGAGCTGATCCTTGATGTAATCCCACCTCCAACTTAAACGCATCCGTCACTCCCACCGCAGACCTCACCGCTGTCACACTACCCTCGTACATATCCTGTATCACTCTTACATATTTCTCTGACACTCCCGACTTCCTCATACAATACCACGACTCCTCTCTAGGCACCCTGTCATATGCTTTCTCTAAGTCCAAAAAGACACAATGCAACTCCTTCTCACCTTCTCTGTACATCTCCATCAACACTCTCAGAGGAAACATTGCATCTGTAGTGCTCTTGCATGGCATGAAACCATACTGCTGATCACTAATCATCACCTCCCTTCTTAACCTAGCTTCCACTACTCTTTCCCATAACTTCATGCTGTAACTGATCAATTTAATCCCTCTGTAGTTACTACAGCTCTGCACATCACCCTTATTCTTAAAAATCAGTACTAAAACACTTTTTTTCCCATTCCTCAGGCATCCCCTCACTTTCCAAGATTTCATTAAACAATCTATTTAAAAATTCCATTGCCATTTCACCTAAACACCTCCATGCTTCTACAGGTATGTCATCTGGACCAACAGCCTTTCCATTCTTCATCCTCTTCATAGCTGTCCTTACTTCCTCCTTGCTAATCCTTTGCTCTTCCTGATTCACTGTCCCCACATCATCCAAACTTCTGTCCCTCTCATTCTCTTCATTCATCAGCCCCTCAAAGTACTCTTTCCATCTGCTCAACACACTCTACTATACTATACTATAATATAATATAATATAATATAATATAATATAATATAACATAACATAATATAATATAATATAATATAATATAAAATATATTTACATACATATATCTGTGTGCCTGTGACTGCCATACAGCAACTGTTGAGCAAAAAGAAAGGCAGCATGAACTGATAGTATTTGCTTCTAATCAATAGACCACTAGTAAATAGTTTTCCTTGCATTTCTTGAAGACCCTGCATGGGTCTTAAGGTATCCATTAATATTTGAGAAGAGTGGAGAGGTACAGAATAGTGCAGGTGGCAGGAGATTAGGATTTGAAGACAGTAGTCCAGAATTCAAGCAATGACATGCAAGTGACTGCTGCCATTTATCCATATGACCAAACATCATTAGAATTAATGGAAGGGGGTAATGATTTATGTGTAGTGTTGATTAAAGATCTGGTAAGAATGGTCTTGGAAGATGTTTATTATTCTAAGCAACAGTTGCATGTTTTATATTATTTTATCCATTTTTTTTTGTTGTGCAATATCGTTCATGGTTTGTATTGGCGACAAACAAAAGCAAACAATCAGAAAGTTATAAAAGAGATCTAGGATGTATAAGACACTATTTAAGGAAACGAGTTTGGGGAAGTCATAGTCTGGATGCATTTTGACCTGGAAGATGGTGACCCAATAGGGCACATGCCAGATGAAGTAGATGTGCCAGATATAGATTTTGATAGTTTCAATCTTCACATTTGGTTTGTTCTTATAGGATCTGCTATTGACAGAATGCTGCATGAGTAATATTTGAAAGGGGGAAGAGAAAGAGATCCAAAGAGAAATTAAGGAAAGAAGCAAAATGGGAAGAGACTGGCATTCTTAGATGTGGCCATAGGTAGCCTGATGGGCAAAATCATAACAGCTCAGGCACAGTGAGATAATTTGGCACGCCTGAGTCTGTGTAGGGGAACAATGAACGTAAATGGGGTAGACAAGCCAGAGTAATTCCCCCACAGAAAATATGTTGTAGATCTCATAGAAGGAAGGTCAGAGAGAGACATATGTTGGGTAGTAAGGCATAAAGTCACCCCCATAGTTGAAAATTGTCTGGAAATGATTTTTGACATTTCAGAAATGGTGGGGATGCCTCACCCACCAAATTGTCAGAAAGCAGCTATATGCTTCCCCTGGGTAAGTGGTACCAAAAGGGACTCAAAAGTGATTGCAGAGAGGATGTATCCTCCCACTGGGAAGAAAGGCTCACTAGTGTTTGGAAGGCAAGCTAAAAATTCCACTGGATTAATGGTAAAATATCAACAAGTTATAAAAGTATGAATTATAGCAGATTGGGAAATAGTATATTGTTATTAAGTAAGTATACATTTAAGCAGAACGTTCAGTGTTTTTTAAGAACGTTGTGTTAACATTTATTTATATATTATTTATTTTACATTTGTATAATGGGAAAGTCTGACTGGACATATGTCCTTTTTCAGCAGAGGGCCTGGGAGAAAAGCTCCACATAATATACAATATAGAATGTTTACAGGGCAATTATAAACACAGGTAGATAAATTTGAGAAGCATCAGCAAAGTACAGTCCAGTAAAAAATGCATTTAGATAATCACAGCATAGCTCCACATAATATATAACATAGAATAGTTACTGGAAAATTAAAACACAGGGTAGATACATAATTGAAAGCAGCAGCAAGGTATAGTGCTGTAAAAGTACATTTGGATAATCACAGCATAGCTCCACATAATATATAGCAGAGAATAGTTACTGGACAATTAAAATACAGGGTAGATACATAACTGAAAGCAGCAGCAAGATACAGTGCTGTAAAAGTACATTTGGATAATCACAGCATAGCTCCACATAATATATAATAGAGAATAGTTACTGCACAATTAAAATACAGGGTAGATACATAACTGAAAGCAGCAGCAAAGGTACAGTGCTGTAAAAGTACATTTAGGTAATCACAGCATAGCTCCACATAATATATAACATAGTATAGTTACTGGACAATTAAAACACAGGGTAGATACATAACTGAAAGCAACAGCAAGGTACAGTGCTGTAAAAGTACATTTAGGTAATCAATAGCATAGCTCCACATAATATATAACATAGTATAGTTACTGGACAATTAAAACACAGGGTAGATCTATAACTGAAAGCAACAGCAAGGTACAGTGCTGTAAAAGTACATTTAGGTAATCACAGCATAGCTCCACATAATATATAACATAGTATAGTTACTGGACAATTAAAACACAGGGTAGATATATAACTGAAAGCAGCAGCAAGGTACAGTGCTGTAAAAGTGCATTTAGGTAATCACAGCATAGCTCCACATAATATATAACATAGTATAGTTACTGGACAATTAAAACACAGGGTAGATATATAACTGAAAGCAGCAGCAAGGTACAGTGCTGTAAAAGTACATTTAGGTAATCACAGCATAGCTCCACATAATATATAACATAGTATAGTTACTGGACAATTAAAATACAGGGTAGATCTATAACTGAAAGCAACAGCAAGGTACAGTGCTGTAAAAGTACATTTAGGTAATCACAGCATAGCTCCACATAATATATAACATAGTATAGTTACTGGACAATTAAAACACAGAGTAGATCTATAACTGAAAGCAGCAGCAAGGTACAGTGCTGTAAAAGTACATTTAGGTAATCACAGCATAGCTCCACATAATATATAACATAGTATAGTTACTGGACAATTAAAACACAGGGTAGATATATAACTGAAAGCAGCAGCAAGGTACAGTGCTGTAAAAGTACATTTAGGTAATCACAGCATAGCTCCACATAATATATAACATAGTATAGTTACTGGACAATTAAAATACAGGGTAGATCTATAACTGAAAGCAACAGCAAGGTACAGTGCTGTAAAAGTACATTTAGGTAATCACAGCATAGCTCCACATAATATATAACATAGTATAGTTACTGGATAATTAAAATACAGGGTAGATCTATAACTGAAAGCAACAGCAAGGTACAGTGCTGTAAAAGTACATTTGGATAATCACAGAATAGCTCCACATAATATATAACAGAGAATAGTTACTGGACAATTAAAACACAGGGTAGATATTTAACTGAAAGCAACAGCAAGGTACAGTGCTGTAAAAGTACATTTGGGTAATCACAGCAAAGTTACAGATGGTAAAAGAATTACAAGTCAGTTTTAAGAACATAAGGTAGATAGTTTTGAAAAATATCAGTATAGTGCAGTCTGGTAAAATACATCTGGAAAGTTCAGCTGGGTACAGTCTGGTAGGGAAGAGATGCTTACAGAGTAGTATATTCAAGGAAATTACACATTTTACAAATATTTTGAGATAGATTGATATAAGTAAAGCTGGTTAGCTCATGTAAAGCCTTTAAAATGTTTATAAGGTTAGCCAGGAGCAGAGGAGTGACATAACCATGTATTAGTTAGGTGAGCTTTTATTGTTTTCTTAAATTGGTTTAGGGTGGGGGAAGATATTATATCTTGTGGTAGTTCATTCCAGTTTTGCCTTTGTAATTTGAGAAGATGCAATCACCAGCTTGGTTTTTGGTTTTGTTGGTCCTAATAAGGGTTTTGTTGGTGGATCATAGGGCTCTGGTGGTGTAATAAGGAAATATTAGTTGGCTCAGAGCATGTTTTTTATCAGGATTGTAGAAAAGTTTGTGGGCTATAGTTAGATGGTTAAAGAGAAGGAGCTGGGGGAGTTTCAGCCAGTTAAGTTTTTTGAGTACTGTACAGTGGTGTGATCTAGATGCCCAATTTGTAACGTATCTGGTGATTTTATTGTAAAAGGTTTCTAATTTTTCCAATTCTGATTTTCTTAGGTTTCTCAGTATAGGGGATACATATTGCAGCATAGAGATTAGATGTGTCTGGGCAATAGTGGCTTTAGTGTTGTCTGTGAAGAATTGTTAATGTTTGTATAAAGTTCCAAGTTTTTGTGTATTTTTTTGACTGTCTGTAATATGTGGACATCAAATCTCATATTACAGTCTATCCCAACTCCTAGAAGTTTAGTGTGGTGGGGGGTGATAGTGGTATTATTTAATGAACTTTTAACAATGCTAAAAGTGGCCATAGGTACAAAGGTTTTTGTAGGCTGGAATACCATGAGCTTTGTTTTTTGGGGGTTTAGAATTAATTGGGAGTTTGTTAACCATTTTTCTACTTCTAGGAATGATTGTTGAGTTTCTGTTTGGAGTTCCTGTAAGTTAGCAGTGGCACAATAGCAATATCTGACATGGCTTAGTGGTAAATCACTGTGGCTGTGGTGTGCAGGGTCTTTGGTTTGAGACTTGCATAGGCTGTTTATCCAGCTTTATTCCATCGCATATCGCCTACTCAGAGGCGATGTCTGCCTAACATACAAAGCTATGTCAAACCCAGAACTGTTGGACATGCTCCACTTAAAGAAATCCCAATCCCTCCAAGCTACATGCTCTAGGGACCTAAACCTTGTAACCACAATAAACACAACATGCTGGAGGGATAGATTCCTGTCCCAGAGACTTCCCATACTCTGGAACAAGCTACCCATCTATGTCAAGCAAAGTTCCTCATTAACACTCTTCAAGAAAAATCTTGATGATTGGATGGGAAATAGGAAATTCACCCCGGGGATCACCTCTGTGGCTCTGCTCGACAGGGGCACAGGAAAATTATTTTCTTGGGTGGAGAAAGTCAGGGTACCTTTTTGGCTAAGCTTATATAGGCCCTAGGGCCAATAGCCTAGTACCTACCTATGAAACTATGAACATATGACTGTGGAGCCATCTGCGTATTGGATGAAGGAGGCCAGTGGGGTTAAGTTATAGAGATTATATGTAAATAGTGAAAAAAGAAGTGGCCCTAGTATTGAGCCTTGTGGGACTCCTATGGTAACTGCGGTTTGTAGAGAGAGTATTTGTTGCCAACGTACTGCTTGCTGGCATCTCGTTAGGTAATCCTGGAACCAGGCAAGGGTAGACTGACTTAAGTTTAGTTCTGTGGGGACATTTAGTAATTTATTATGGGAGACCATATCAAAAGCTTTGGATAAATCTAGGAAAACAATGGATACAAACTTGTTATTGTTTCTGTGTTCGTTGATAGTATTGGTAAATTATATTAGTGTCATGGTTGTACTATGATATTGTCTAAAGCCATGTTGAGAACTGGTCATTAGTTTGTTATTATGGAGGAAGTCAGTAAATTGTTTATGGATGATTCTTTCAAGTATTTTAGACAGAGGGGATAAGATTGCGATTGGATGGTAGTTAGCTAAATCTGTTGATGTGCCACCTTTATGAAGGGGCATGATGTAAGAGGTCTTCCAGAGTGAAGGGACTGAATGTTCCAATATGGAACTGTTGATAAGAATAGTTACTGGGTAGGTGATACCCTCTGCTGTTAGTTTGAGGAAGTCAGCAGGCAGATTGTCTGCTGCTAGTGTGGTTGGCTTCAGTTTTTGTAGTTGTTTACAGACATACAAAGCTGGTAAGAGTATTAAACTTAGCATTTGAAAAATGTGTTACTGTTGACTTTATGCATGTATGTGTGCCCATGTGTATATCTCTAATATAATGCAGAAATTACAAAGCAGCTCTCCTTTGCACCAATGTTTGCAATTATAGCTTGCCATGAATACTGTATTATATTTGTGTTTGTGTTACTGGTCCACTGAAAATGGGATCTACTCAGCCAAATGACTCCTGTAATAAAACATTAAATAGGCACATACATTCCTTCACTTACATGGATACATATATACATTTATTTAATTAATTTATTTGGTGCAGTGGTTAGTGTTGCCGCCTCACAGCAAGAGGTTCTCTGGTTCGATTCTCGGCTGGGGTGCCTTCTGTGCAGAGTCTGCATGTCCTCCCTGTGGTCGCGTGGGTTTCCTCCTGGTGCTCCAGTTTCCTCCCACATCCCAAAGACATGCAGTAGGTGGATTGGACACTCCAAATTGGCCCTAGGTGTGAGTGTGTACGTGTGTGTGCCTTCTGTGGAAGGTTGGGCGCCGAGCTGGCAACTCGACACCGTGGAACTCCACTGCCAATCATGAGTGGACAGATGATCCGCTGTGGTGACCCTTAACTGGGAAAAGCCAGAAGAAGATGTGTTTATTTTAAGGACTGCGCTGGGGTAGCCCACTGACTTCCTTACTGCCATTTACTCACCGTATGTATTTGAGTGTGGTATGGAAGAAGAACCGAGGCAGGGCTAACCACCCAATGGTGTGAACACTGGCTACAGATGAATGTCACTGATGATGCAAAACCCCAAACCCATGTGCAAAAATGGAAAAAAGGGAGTTAAGAATGGATGGATGGATGCATTTGCTCACTGGTCACATTTTATCACAGACTCTTGTTAGCTTATGGAAAATAGCTATTGAACAGAAATATGAGCATGATAATATGCTTGAGAAAATATTTAATGCAGAATACTCTTGAATAATATTGAAAAATGCTGTTCAACTCACAAACAAGAAAAGTAATTCAAGTAAGTATAAATTTATAAGGTGTAGCAGCTGTTAAAAGCAATGGTTCCATTAATCTTAATGACTTTTATCTGAAAACAGGTGAAGTCCTTTTAGCAAGGAGCTCTACAAAACCTTACTATAACTAAAAGCCTGCAGTTAACCTTTACAATTCAGCTAATGACCTTTTGTACTGTCACTCATTATATGCCAAGAAAATGATGGGTGAAACAAATGTGAATCTAGTGGCTAGAAAAAGAAATGCATACAGGAAAATAAATCTAACTAGAGAAATTCTAAGATAAAAAGGTAAAACAGACTTTGATCCAAAAGTAACCTTAACTGTGAATAAACAATATTCATGTTGATCTTTCAAAAAACAAAAAAAAAAACTTTCGATGGGCATAATCTATTGTTTTGATATGTGTGAGTCTTTTGTAGGCCATACTTTTCAGTACACCTGCCTTTTCTTCTTTGTAAGACATTACTAATTTATTTCACTATAGGTGGCTGTATTCTAACTAGTGGTATTTCATTACATTTGCATGCTTGGAAATGCAATTATGCTCACGTCACTCTCTCTCTCTCTCTCTCTCTCTATATATATATATATATATATATATATATACACACACACACATATATATATATATATATATATATATATATATATATATATATATATATATATATTATATATATATATATATATGTGTGTGTGTGTATGTATATATATATATATATATATATATATATATATATATATATATCTACACATATAACTTTCGGATATGCAGCAGTCCCATCAAGGCTGGGTCTGACATTGATTTGTATGCCAGATAGAGTTCACCTCTGAGGAGTCTGTATGAGGCAGAGTAGAGGGACAGAGCCTTTAGTTTATCTGTGTAAGGCAGATGTTTGAGGCCCTGGATTCTCCTGGTGGGGAACCTCTGTGGTCTCTCCAGCTGCTGCATGTACTTTGTGAGGTACATGCTGAAAGGGGCATTGTACTCAATAACGGGTCTTATAAGGGAAGAATATAAGGATGTTATGACCTCCTTGTCCCTGGAAGAGATACCCTTACTAATGAGGAGGGCCATGTAGAAAGCTTTCCGTACAACGGTGGTGGTGAAAAGTCAGTTTGCTATCAACCTGGGTGCCCAAGTCTCTCACGACTGTTTGCATGCTTAGGACCTTGTTATTAATGTAATAATTTGTGGTGACATCACTCTCCCCAAAGGGGATGATGATGCATTTTTTGGCATTCAGTTTGAAGCCATGTTTCTGGCACCAGTCATTTGTTTGGGTGAGAGCCTCTTGGAGGATGTCCACATCACTAAGGGAATTGATGACAGCACCCAGTTTGAAGTCATCTCCAGACTTGGTCAGCCACAGCCCACTGGTTTTGGCTAGCACCTCAGAAAAGTATATCCCAAACAACAAAAGCCCCAAGACCAATCCATGGGGTACATTTCTCATTAGGGGTCTATTGCTTGAAGTGGCTTCTCCTATTTTGACTAGGTGGGTTCTATCAGTCAGCCAGTTTGCTATCCATTTGGTAACATATGGATTGATGCCCAGTTGAGAGAGTTTATCTATTTTACCTGAATGGGGAATAGTATAAAAGGCTTTGGCCAGGACAGGGTAGGTGGTGTGCACCATCTTCTCCTTGTCTGTGGCTTTGTTGACTGTCTCAAAGATATTGACCAAATTTAACAGGCACAACCTCCCCTTGACAGAACCAAAATATGTGTGATTGAGTGTTTGGAGGTTGCCAATGTCCTTGTTAATGAGGTCCATGATAATCTGTGCCATGGCCTTGCAGATCAGGCTACTTAGTCTGATGGGTCTATAATTTCCTGGATAGGTGGGCACTTCACCTTTTTGCAAAGGATGACAGTAGCTGTCCTCTGCTCAGCTGGGATGAAGCCTGTACTTTGGTTTTGGTTGAATAGGGTGCCTAATGGTGCTGCAAGTTCCAGCCTGAGTTCATGTAGGATGCAGCCTGGAATGTTATCAGGTCCCATGGAGGCTGTATTTTTTGCCTTTGAGAGGGCAGTGATGACTTATTTCCTAGAAGTAAGGGGGGGGCAGGTGCTGTAGATGTCCTGATTTACTGATGGGGGGACAGAGGGGTGAAGTTTTCACTGAACCTGTCTGCCAGCAGGTTGGCTACATCTACGGCGTTAGTGTATGTGGTGTCCTTGACCACCAGTTCTGAGCAGATCTGAGTGCTTCCTTTGAAATTGCAGACATATGTGAAGTAGGCCTTATCATTGCCTTTAGTGGATGTGTCCAGTTTGGACTTGAAGTTTGCTTTGAAGGATTTCACTAGCACTCTTATTTGCTTGTTCAGGCTAAGAAGAGATTGCTTTCAATTAGGCACCTGATTTTTCTTGGTCCTGGATAGCAATTTTTTCCTCTTATTATAGATTTTATTTATTGCAGATATCCACCAGACAGGTTTACACTTCCTCAAGGAGAATGATTTTGTCGTGTCAGGTATTCCTAATTCCATGCAGCTATATAAATACTCGTGTAGTACTTAGGGGTAGGTTTGGACATATGTGCCAGTTCCTATGGAGGGGGAGGGGGCTGTGACACTGTTTATACCAACCCTCAGGAGATTGTAATCAGCTTCGGTGAAGTTTTTTGTTCGATCCTAGCTGGGGGGGGGGGGGAGATTATGACTTTGAAAGTGATGGATCTTACCAGGGAGAATGACACTGTAGGGATGCTGCAGTGGTTACTCATGCTGGTTAATACCAAGTCCAAGATATGTTCACCTCTTGTGGGGGTGTCAACCAGCTGGTCCAAGGTATTTGCATTGACAAAATCAAGGAGTCTCTGGGCATTTGTGTTTTGGCATGAGTAGTTCTTCCAATCTACGGTTGGATAGTTAAAATCACCCAGGATCTGGGAAAAGGGCTGAATCTTGATAGATTCGAAGAGGTCCAGATTGGTGGAGTGGGCATCTTGAGTCAAGGTTGGGAGCCTGTAGCTAGCTATGATTTGAATAGGGGTCTTGTCAATAGTTAACTGCACCTGGAGTGTCTCCTGTGAATCATACTGTTTGACCAGCCTAGAGGTGTGTATGTCTTTTATATATATTGCAACTCCACCTCCTTTTACTTTGTTGCCCACAGTTTGGGGTCTGAATGTATGATAGGATGAGAAACCTGGTATGGCTGGGATACCCTCCACAACTTTGAACCAGGTTTCTGTGACCTCGCAAATGTCAGCATCTTCCAGGGTTAAGAATGCTTGCAATGAGTGCAGTTTCATGTTTAGATTCCTAGTGTTTAGCAGCATGACCTTTAATTTGCATTTTGATGAAATTTTCATGTTGATAATTTTGACCAGATGGCATTTCTTAAAAAAGGCACTATGGGGGAGGCAACAGCATTTGCCAGGAACCTGAAGCCCAAAAGAGACAGATGCAGGCCGTCTCTGGCAAAGCATTGTGGTTTGCCAATCATGTCTTCCCAGGCTGTCAGGTACTAGATCTCCTTGGAATAACACCAACAACTAAGCCAATTGTTAAAGTCAATCATTTTCTGTTTGTATTGAGGCATCATGCTGGGTGATGGTAGAATGATGCTTAAAGCTGGGAACATACCTGCCTGAGACACATATTCAGCGAGCTTAATCATGTCTCTCTTCATACAGTCCAAGGAGGTATGTCTCAAGTCATTCACGCCAACATGGACTATGACAGAGTCATAATTGTACTGGTTGTCGAGAGACTTGAGTGCATGGGTGATGGACTCTGGTACCTGACAAACAACTAAATGTGACATTCTCTTTATCTAGCCTGGTGATGGGCACATGTGTGTGTCTCACAATGGAGTCTCCTATGACTAATATGTTGGGCTTATGTTTAGGCCTTAGTGGCTGTGAGACACAGGTGTGTGGAGTACGTGTGGTGTGTGGTGTGGGGGAATTGTAGTTCACATGTGTTTTTGCTGCAGAGGTCTCTTTTGTTTGGGTATGTTTTTGTTGAGGACCTCCACATATGCGGGTGTGTGTTGTGTAGGTGTGGTGTTTGTGTTGACAGCCTTTTCAGTGCCAGATATATTGGCTTGTGAGGGAAGGAGCATTGACTCTAGCTTCTTAATGCAATTGCAGCTCTCACAAATTGTGTTCCTAGGTGGTAGTAGTACAGGGTTCTCTGTGTACATGAGGCAGTTGCTACACTGTCTCAGGATGCCCATATAACTCAGACTGGCAGGAGAAAATGTAGGAAATTGCCCATTCATATTTGTCAGAATCTGAGGGAGAGAGGCCAGAGAGAGCTAAGAGGGTAAAGGGAGGAAGGTCTAAGTGTAGTACTACTAGGTGATCACACAAATGCTACTAAGGGAAAATTTGTAGCTGGAATACCTCAGAGTGCAGCTGCAGTGAGTGACATGCAAACAAGCCCAAACCATCTCAAACACAGGGTTTAAATACAACAAAAAATAGAAGATTCCAGTAACACAGAAATCTAGTCAATCCTGCTAGTCCCTGTTTTCTTTACCAATCAGCTTGTGCCAGACAAGGTCCAGGCAGCCCTGTTACTCTCACTAGCAGAGGAGATAGGCCCCTACCAAGACAAGATGGCTGCCAGAAACACAGAAGGCAAACACAAGACGGCTGCCAGAAACACAAGGCAAAAAAAAAAAAAAAGAAGAAAAAGAAGAACAACTCTGGATGCAGCAAACCTGTATCCAGACAATGCTACTCAAGTTAAGGGTTAAGAATACAGTAAAACTCACCAAAAAAGCAATGATTAACCACTTACAGAGAAAAACAGAACTCACAATATGAAAAAATGCAGTTAGTAATGAAATGCAGTAAAATGCAGTTAAGCAGTAATGAATTGCAGTAAGTAGCAATGAAATACAGTCAAACAGTAATTAAATGCAGTTAATCAGTAAATTGCTTTAAAATAGTACAAATGTAATACATTAGCTCACAATTACAACAGTGAAAACACTACAAGCTTCAAAGATCACAAATAGTAATTGATTCGGCTCTATGCTGTTTTTCAAGCACAGCAACAAGTAAAATGAACAAAACAAACAGAAAGACAAAAAGGAGACACAGATCAGAACAGAGGTAAGGACTGAATTCACTAAGCCTAAAAACAGTTAATCAGAAGTGCATAAAACAGTTGAAAATAAGCACTTATCTTTTGTAGTCTCACAGCAGTTTTGGAGTCTGGAATTTCACTCTACTGAAGTAGTCCGGTATATCTGTATCTATCTATCCATATATATGCGTGCGTGTGTGTGTGTGTGTGTGTGTGTGTGTGTGTGTGTGTGTGTGTGTGTGTGTGTGTGTGTGTGTGTGTGTCTGTGTGTAGTGTCTAAAAGAAGAATTCTCATGCTGATCTTTGAAAAAGAAAAAGAAAATCAATCCTGTTATCCTAGGACGGGTCTACCTAAAAATGCCGACAATGCAGAACACAGACAACGAGATAACCGACACGAAAACACTGAAAAAAAAAGTTCAAAAACACGAAATGTCACATGCCCGACAAACCCAAATCCCGACAAACAACAAAACAAATATCTTTCCCAAAAAACACACACACAACACAAGCACACCAAAAACCTTACAAACCTACACTAAACCTTACAAACACAACTATCTATGCACTAACCTTAACCCAAACACTAACCCTAAGGTCCGTCACAATCGCACACTTATCTTACCCGCACCCTAACCCTAACTCACTTAACCCACCCCTAAACCTGAACTCCGTCACTATCGCACACTTACCTTACCCACACCCTGATCCTAACGTCCGTCCCTATCGCACACTTACCTTAAAATGTCGGTGTTCTCAGCATCGGGATACTCAACTGTCGGTCTTCTCCGTTGTCGATCTTCATCTTCTGGTGCCGGTGTTCTTGTTTTCGGCGTTCTGTGTTGTCGGTGTTTTCAGGTAGACCCCCTAGGACATACTTTTCACTTCAAGCCATTATTCTCTTTAAGACATTGCTTATTTATTTCACTGTCAGTGATTTTATTCTAAATTCTAAACAATGGCATTTTATATAATTGATGAAATAAAGTAAATTGCAAATGTAAACCAATAAGTTCTATCTGTGATTACAAAACAGAAAAACAAACAAAAAAAAACAGATTTTACTCCCAGACGTTAATACTAATTCAGGCTGCAGAAATATGAAGTAAAGGGAAAAGCCCAGGAATTATTTAGCAGTCAATATACTGAACTCCAGCCATCATATAATTTGATCAAATGTACCACCAACAAAAAACATCAATGTTTCAGCGTTCAATGAAATGCATTTGGCAATAAAAAACATAGAATTCATATTTTACACACACACACACACACACACACACACACACACACACACACACACACACACACACAGACACACACATAAATACATACATGTACACACACACACACACACACACACATGCATACCTGCGCAATTTGGTCAAAAGGAAAGTTGTGGACAGTGATGCAAGATCGCTATAATACTAGGGTTGGGAAGTTTTCTCTTTCCCTGATATTGTGCAATCTCATAGATGGTATAGATCCTTCGGTGATTTTTTTCATTGATGTTTTTATGTGAACATTTTGCACTGTCACTTTTTTTAAGTGGATACACACACACATCTATATATATATATATATATATATATATATATATATATATATATATATATATATGTATGTATATGTATATTCACTTTACAAGCTTGAAAGCCTATAACATTGAAATTCAAAACATTGAGACCAAAAGCTTGAATATTTAAAACACTGAAAATTCAAAACACTGAATCCCATAACATTGAAAAAAGTTAGGAAAGCAACATTTACTATATTCCAGCACAACTACATACTAAAACAAATAAAAAACAAACCATATTGCACTTCTCTAACTATAATCATGGGGGCAAGCCCCCCACCCTGCACCTCCAGACCCCATGCTACTTAAATATATCAGCTCTGAGATTGTACTGCACTACACTAAGATGTGTTATGTTGTAGTATAGCAAGTAAGAAGGGAATATGACTGAGGTTACCTATGAAACCCCTGTAAGTATTGGAGAGATATATAGTAATGTGTAATGTTTTAACAGTGAAGTAAGAGAAGGTTAAGGATAGTTTTTTACAATTTAAGCATGCAGTCATGAAGGGTGGAATGGTATGTTTGCCATTTTGTTCTGTGTAGTGCAATCTTGGAGTTGACATATTTAAGTAGCATGGGGGTGCAGGGGGATAGTTGGAGAAGTGTAATATGGTTTGTTTTTTATTTGTTTTAGTAAGTAGTTGTTCTGGAGCTTATGAAATGTTGGTTTACTATGTATTTCCAATGTTATGGGATTCAATATTTTGAATTTTCAGTGTTTTGAATTTTCAAGTTTTTGGTCTCAATGTTTTGAATTTCAGTGTTATGGACTTTCAAGCTTCTAAAGTGAATCCATATATAAATTAAAAAAAAAAAAAAAATATATATATATATATATATATATATATATATATATATATATATATAAAATGTTGGTGATCAAGAAGAGGAGGAGGAGTGTGAGGACAGCACCAAGGATCAAATGGTGGAAACTGAAAAAAGGTAATTGTGAGGTGGAGTTCAGGGAAGAGTTGAGACAGGCACTGGGTGGCAGTGAAGAGTTACCAAACAGCTGAGTAACTACAGTAGAGCTAGTAAGGGAGACGGCTAGAAAGGTGCTTGGTATGACATCTGGACAGAGGAAGGATGACAAGGAGACATAGTGGTGGAATGAGGAAGTACAGGAGAGTATACAAAGAAAGAGGTTAGCAAAGAAGAATTGGGATTGTCAGAGAGATGAAGAAAGTAGACAGGAGTATAAGGAGATGAGGTGCATGGCAAAGAGAGAGGTGGCAAAGGCTAAGGATAAGGCATATGAAGAGTTGTATGAAAGTCTGGACAGTAAGGAGGGAGAAAAGGCCCTGTACCAATTGGCTAGACAGAGGGACCTAGCTAAGAAAGATGTGCAGCAGGTAAAGGTGATAAAGGATAATGAGGGAAACATACAAGCGAGGAGAGTGTGTTGAGCAGATGGAAAGAGTACTTTGAGGTGTTGATGAATGAAGAGAATGAGACAGAGAGAAGGTTGGATGATGTGGGGATAGTGAATCATGAAGTGCAATGGATTAGCAAGGAGGAAGTAAGGATAGCTATGAAGAGGATGAAGAATGGAAAGGCTGTTGGTCCAGATGAAATACCTGTGGAAGCATGGAGGTGTTTAGGTGAAATGGCAGTGGAGTTTTTAACCAGATTGTTTAATGAAATTTTGGAAAGTGAGAGGATGCCTGAGGAATGGAGAAAAAGTGTTTTGGTACCGATTTATAAGAATAAGGGTGATGTGCAGAGCTGTAGTAACTACAGAGGAATTAAATTGATCAGTCACAGCATGAAGTCATGGGAAAGAGTAGTGGAAGCTAGGTTAAGAAGGAACGTGATGATTAGTGATCAGTATTATGGTTTCATGCCGGGAAGGAGCACTACAGATGCAATGTTTGCTCTGAGAGTGTTGATGGAGAAGTACAGAGAAGGTCAGAAGGAGTTGCATTGTGTTTTTGTAGACTTAAAGAAAGCATACGACAGGGTGCCTAGAGAGGAGTTGTGGTATTACATGAGGAAGTCGGGAGTGTCAGAGAAGTATGTAAGAGTGGTACAGGATATGTATGAGGGTAGTGTGACAGCAGTGAGGTCTGCGGTGGGAGTGATGGATGCATTTAAGGTGGAGGTGGGATTACATCAAGGATTAGCTCTGAGCCCTTTCTTATTTGCAATGGTGATGGACAGGTTGACAGATGAGATCAGACAGGAGTCCCTGTGGACTATGATGTTTGCAGATGACACTGTGATCTGTAGTGAGAGTAGGGAACAGGTGGAAGAGACCCTTGAGAGATGGAGATATGCTCCAGAGAGAAGAGGAATGAAGGTCAGCAGGACTAAGACAGAATATATGTGTGTGAATGAGAGGGAGGATAGAGGAATGGTGAGGATGCAAGGAGTAGAGGTGGCGAAGGTGGATGAGTTTAAATACTTGGGATCAATAGTTTAGAGTAATGGTGAGTGTGGAAGAGAGGTGAAGAAGAGAGTACAGGCAGGATGGAGTGGGTGAAGAAGAGTGTCAGGAGTGATTTGTGACAGACGAGTACCAGTAAGAGTGAAAGGGAAGGTCTACAAGAGGGTAATGAGACCAGCTATGTTATATGGGTTGGAGACAGTGGCACTGACAAAAAGGCAGGAGTTAGAGCTAGATGGGGCAGAGTTAAAGATGTTAAGATTTGGACTGGGTGTGATGAGGGTGGACAGGATTAGGAATAAGTATATTAGAGGGTCAGCCCAGGTTGGAAGGTTTAGAGACAAAGGCAGAGAGGCAAGATTACATTGGTTTGGACATGTGCTGAGGAGGGATGCTGAGTATATTGGGAAAAAGATGCTAAGGATGAAGTTACCAGGTAACAGGAAAAGAGGAAGGCCTAAGATAAGGTTTATGGATGTGGTGAGAGAGGACATGCAGGTGGTTGGTGTGACAGAGCAAGATGCAGAGGACAGGAAGAAATTGAAACAGATGATCTGCTGTGGCAACCCCTTATGGGAGCAGCCGAAAGAAGATGATGATGATGATATATATATATATATATATATATATATATATATATATATATATATATATAAAGCATAAAAGGATACGCATGCTGATCTTTGAAAAATAAATTAATAGACCCTGTTGTTATTTGTGAGCCTGTTATCAGGAGAAGTCTGTCTTTTTTCACTGTAAGACATTAAATATTTCACTTACTATGGGTAACTGTATTCTAATTCTGTGGCATTTTATGTTTGCCTGCACCACACACTCTAAATCAATTACTTCACTTCACTGTTTTAACTTTCCTTACTAAGTCACTGGTTGTATTTTCATTGCAAATTATTTCATTTTTCATTTCTGGTAAGCATGCCTAGAAATGAGACTTTGCAGCATGAGTAAAGCATTTCACATTTTGATTCTCATACAAATTACCAGCACTTTTTGTATCAAAGTGATATCCCCCAATGATTGTTTAGTAACTTGTTGAATAAGTTTGAGTGGTAGTATTCCGCTGCAGATGTCATGTACTACTCTCTGTTTTAACTAACCTTAACACCACTCTAAGGAGTTATTCATTTCTGCATATCTTGTAAAAGTGGGTTTGATTACATGTTTTAATTACAGAATTCTTGTCTATATGTCATTCTATCTCATTTTCTTTATACTAACATTTATTAGCAAATTCTGAGACCCTTACAGCCTATCTCTAATTACTTTAGAACAAATACCTACAGTTATATGACCATAGACTGCAAGAGAGTTAAAGGAAAATTCAGTGCTAAAACTGAAAATACACACACACACACACACACACACACACACACACACACACACACACACACACACACACACACACACACACAGACACACACGCACACACGCACACACACACACACACACACACACACACACACACACACACACACACACACACAGCATTCATAAATACTGTAGATATAAATACACAAAAATACACAAAATCATAACTTGCTTATGTCTAAATGACATTTCACCAGCATTAGAAATTTGTTTTCCTTCCACTTTGTTACAAAATGACAGTACTTTGAGTGGCTGGCATTTCAGATGGTCTGTGTAGCAGAACTAGTACTATTTAATTGAAACATTTTATTTATTTACTTTATTACTTTGTTCATAAGTCTGGTGGACTGATCCATGGGATCCATTTCAGCTACAACCCAGGTGCAGTCTCTGCTTAAGTGACTTGCTCATAGTCATGCACTCGGAAAATCGAGGCTAACAATATCCAACTCTGGCTACAGGATGAAGATTGTTAACAGCTCATGGACTAATCCTCTGTGCTAGCTGCCAGACAATTGAAATGCAGCCATCAACAAAGTGAACTGCATTAAGTGCTTACATTAAAAATGTACACGTCTATATTAAACAACTGATATTTTCTTCAAAAAAAGAGACAGATTAAAAAAAAAAAACATTTTTAAGTATTCAGTGCTGTCAGCTTTAAAACATTCCAAACTGTCCATACCCCACACAAATGCAAGGTGAGACAATTGTCAGCTTGGTTTTCTTATGCGTGATTAAAAATCTTATTGAAACTTGTCACTTCATAGAGATGGTAAAGCAAATGGCTGCAGCGGTTAGGTTTGTTACTTAACTTTAGTTGAACAGATAACAGTAACATTCTCTTGCCAAAATTACAAGTATTTATCAGTCTGTTTAGCTACTTTTGCAGTACTACACATTCCTGTTCTTCATATAATGGTGTCTCCAACAATTAACTCATTTGAGAAATGGTTTGACTTTAACTGTTTATGATACTTTACTGACCCTCATTTAAATAATCTGAGAATGTAAAATTGTGAGCAGTGATCAACACTAAAAAATATAAAATCTTTTGCTGTCTAGCCTGTCATGAAGGGTGGGAGTTGCACGATATTTGGAAGGGAAACAAGTGAAAATGTTAAAACATTCAGAAAGGTAATGAATGCTTTCTGAGATCTAAACATTTGCATGATATTATAATGAAACATCTAGGATAAGGTTAAGAACATCTAAAGGTTGAGTTACTCTTTTAGACTTCATTTCACTGTAGCTATTGTTTAGTCTATTCCCCCACTTCTACCATTGCTTAATTTCAGGTATCATCAAAATTATCCTGCCAGTATGGCAATCTACCAAAAAAATGACAGATTTAAATTCTGTCCTGTATATTAACTTAGACTGAGACAACATATTTTATTATAATTCTCTCTAAAAGCACAAAGTAGCTGTGAATTGTATTTTGGTTTAGAATGCATCAAACATTGCTTTGAATTAAACTCTCCCAGTTAGCATAATGTGCCAAGTCTTAGTTAATCAGTTGCTGTAATAATGTAATATCAATGTATTCAGTCAAAAAGAAGGTACTTTTCCGTTAAACCTCTACCACACATTTTCGGTCCCACATCAGCATGTCTGTAGTGTATTTTGAAATTCTGTGTTTTGTGGGTGTAACAATGCAGTGTCTCAAATATCTTGTTGATAACAAGTAAAATACATTTGTCACTGGAACAGTTTATGGCTCAACAAAGTTCCCTGCCCATGAACAGAGTGGAGCCCTGCATGCACAAAACACTCCTTTTTAACAACAATGCCTAAACATGCCAACTAACAAGCATTTTGTACCTCCGTGGGCCCTACATCTGCTGTGGAGTGTCTGCCCTTATCTGCTCAGGTTGCTTGTACACTGGTACTCACTTTACTCACAATTCCCACAAAATAAGTGACTGCTCAGCTGTTTGCAAAACTCAAAACATGACTCACAATTTAACCAGACTAATCAGACATGAAAAAACACACACACACATATATATATATATATATATATATATATATATATATATATATATATATAATTCTGCCCCTAATATTTCCATTGTCATCGGAAATCTGTTTTATGACAGTATTTTATAAGTATATTAATCTAAAATTAATTGTTATTAAAGATCTACAACAAGATTGAGCACACAATACTTTTATAACAACATTGTTGTATGACCTGTTGTTGTAAATGTTTGTATTTTCTTAAACGTGTTACATGAAACTCGCTTTACGATTAGGAGTATTTACATGACGAAGTTTTGTTTGTGTGTGTGTGTGTGTGTGTGTGTGTGTGTGTGTGTGTGTGTGTGTGTGTGTGTGTGTGTGTGTGTGTGAGAGAGTTGTCTAACATTTAATTCTCATCTCAGTACACAAATCCCACTTTCTATGCACTACATTGCTCCCATACCTCAATCTCACCCGTCCAGAATTTCGCAAAATGTTCAGATTGCTGTTTCATATATATTATTTTGTTCTACAAAAACGTGATTTTGTGGCAAATCATTCATACTCAATCTACATATTAATTTGCAACTTCTGTTTCTATTAAATGTGTAAGTTAAAAATGTGTCCCTGATCTGGGGCCTTTTTATTATTTTACATTTGTCCTTACTTCTGGATATATGTAAACAGACACACATATGTGGGACTGAAAACACGTGTTAGGGGTTTAACGGTAAAGTACCAAAAAGAATTTAGCACGGAGGTGCATTTAAGGACTATGGTGCAGACCTTATTGGTTTCTTCAATGACTTTTAAATAGTTTTTAATAAAACATATTTATGATAAATCTGTCTATAAGCTCTGTTTAACTGACAGCCAGCAGCATGATCAACTAAGTTCTATATGTATCCTGATTAAATCCAAGACTACAGCTGAACAGTGAAGTCATTGGATGTAATACCAATGTGGTCATGGGAAAATGATCAGCTGATAAAATTTACCATCACCATTCACTCTCAGCATACTTTTGCAGACCACAGCTTTATTTTAGAGCTGATGTTCTTTGCTGTAGTCACCAGCAGTGCCCAGTCATCCCATCAGAGTAACTATAATGACTTTGCATCATTATATCAAGGATTTGATAATGAGCTTTCCAGCAAATAATTAGATGTTGCTCAAATGCAAAATAACTGCACTCTCTGAGTACTGATTAAACTTTAGTGTATTTAACTGATTTACTATATTCAATTGCCATTAGTATTTCAACTTAGCAAGTTTAAGTGACTGCAGTATAAGTATGGTTAAAGGAAAAGCTTATCCTAACTTACATCCTAACTCAGTCCTGAGGTTTTTTTTCTATCTACAATATGACTCCAGTGTAGCTTAGTTACAACTAGCCAACATGTACTTTATAAACAAATTCATTTCCTTACTTTGTAATTAAAGGGAACGAAAACACACCCATGATTTTAGGCTTAACCTCTCACGTGCTGTGGCTGTGAAATTTTGTCTACCTGCATGGCATAATACCTGCATGGTTTCCACAATCTTACATAAGTAGTATTCATTTTTGCTGATGTCAGCACGTTATAAAAACATATGGAGACTGTTATGGAATTTTTCTCCAGTGCCACTGTTATACAAAGGAAGACAAATAGTGCCAGTTCATGTAACTGACAAAATATTTTTATTTTTGGATAGCATCTACTCAGATAACTATATCTATCAGGGGAATTTAATCTAGTCTACATGGTCTTTTTTTACTGTGCAGGCATTGTGGCATGCTGCTTATATGAAAGTAAGCAGGTTTGCAATCCAGTAAGCGGCGCACATGAGTGTGCCAACTTGGGAAGTTCCATGGCATGCAAATCACCTAATAAAGAAGTGAATCTCATGCAAATGAGGCAAGTATAGTGATCCAGCAAGCAAACAGGCAGCCCTGCAGACCCCATGTTGGTGCCAATAGTGTACATGGAACAATTCCATGTCCAGGAATTCAGATAGAGAACAGGGGCTGTAAAAATGCAGGTAGATGGGCAGTAAGACATGCGTCTGGAGGATTTCTCCCTGGGCCTCCACTGAAAATTGACTTTGTTCCAAGTCGAACTTTCCCAGTAAACAAATGTTAAATAAATAAATAAATGGCATAGCACATACAGATATGACCAACACTATTCATTGTGTGTCCAAAAACATAAGGGAAATCATTTAAAATATTTTTATTTTTTCTAATGATCTGGTATGTTTGCACAGTGCTCTGCAGTGCGCAAACATGCTGTACGAAAAAATAAAAAAAGAGTGAAAAAAACACAATTAATAATATGTGGCAGAAATGTATTATAAGACCTTTGTGGATTATCTGCAATGGTGGAATTGTGTTGTTGCTAATGAGGTAGGGCCTGGACCCATGTAGTTTGCTGGTTGCATGCATGGATCCCTATGCAAATGAGGTGGGGTTACTGAATAGTACAAATGGGTATCCGTGTCTGCATATCCCTTCCGTGTAGGCACAGAACTATGTTGGTGTTCACAGAAGGGGTAGCTGACATCAAGAGGGGGTGTGTCTGAGGACTTGTAAGCTCAATGGAGCTCAGCTGTGTCTGTTTGCATGGTGGGCCACTGTGTTCAGCAGGGAGGTGTACACTGGTTGCTAAGCTTTATTTACCTTCGAGGCACTTGTTTGCATGATATACTGCCATGCTAAGTGTGACCTTTCAGAGAGGTGTGAACAGTGACTGCTGTGCTTTGTTTACCTTTACAGCACTTGTTTCCATGTGTTTGCATAGCACACCACTGTGCTGAATGTATCTAAAAGCAAATGATATAGTAATTACTGATGACCCCTGTTTCACTTAAACTAGGGTCATTAAATCTTCTTAATGATGTGTCTTGCAGGTGGAATGCATCAGAGGTAGCCAGTCAGCACCTACAGTAGAGCATTACAAATTATACATACACCCTACATTCTGACTTTTCACCCATGCTCTGCACCGAATACAGACCTGGGAATTTTAACTGAAAGAATGCTAGGGGCTGCTGCATCTGTATGTGCAAGATGCTGAAGTCAGTGCTGCTGCTGGTGCTGCTGACATTAGGCCTAGGCAGAAAAGAAGAAGAGTATTCATGCTCAGGGCAACCTTCCAGGAGCTACATGAGCTGGAGATTGTAAGTGCTACATGGTGGACAGGGACATACTACAAGAACTGACTGAGCTCTGCTGCCCTCTGCTGCCCTCAACTCAGACCCAGAGCCAACAGAGGGGGAACCCATCCCAGTGAAAACAAAGGTATGTGTGGTCCTTAGGATAATAGCCACATTAACCTCCCAAAGACCAACTGGAGACATGATGGGGGTCTCAAAAACATGAACATCCAGGGTACTGCACCATTTCCTGGATGCCATACTACCACATGCCAGTGAGCACATTTATTTTCCCCTCACCCCTGAGGCAAGGGGCAGCAGCATGCAACACCACTACCATGTAGTATACTACCCTGAGGTACTGGGTACCATAGATTGCACTCATGCACACATCAAGGCACCACCCAGTGAGGAGGGTAGAATCTACGTCAACCGCAAGGGGTACCACTCTATCAACTGCCAGGTCATGCACAATGCCCATGGCATTATCTTGAATGTGTGTGCTGGCATCCCTGGCAATTATCACGACTCCCATATCTGTCACACATCACACCTGTACCAGATATTTGCTAGGGGGGGACAACCCACATGGCCATTTACTGGGGATGCTGGCTATGCACTAGAACCGTGGATGATGACAGCCATCAGAAATGCACACACACCCACCAAAAAATGACATAATAAGCTACAAGCACAAACTAGAAACATCATAGAGCATGTGTTTGGGCTGCTGAAGTCACAGTTCCAGTGCCTTGATATATCTGGTGGAGCCCTGCAGTACTCTCCAGGCACATGTGCACATATATTCACAGTGTGTGCCATGCTACACAATATGATCTTTTAGAAACAGCTGCAGCAATATTAGCAAAGAGAAGGGATACACAGCTCCCCACCAGTGCCTAGGTCATCACAGCTACACTCACAAGAGGACTCGGAGGAGCAGCCCCCTGATGAGTTCATGTAGGCAGATATAGTCATGCTCAGTATGCCCTGGCATTGGCAAAGAGACAACACATAGCACATTCACTGACAACCTAGGGCTCTAGGGACTGACACCTTACTCCTACTCACATACATATATTAAAATAGCCGATGCCAGGCAACCCACACAACCTGTACCTATCCATGTATTGGTTGTGTACTGCTTGCATCACACAGAGTCACTCCTGAACTACAGGTCACCCAAATGCTGCATTCGCAAAGTAAGTCTCCAAGCTATACACCAATTGTAAGGATTACTATAATATAGCATATGTATGGATCTGCTGCTGTTATGCAAGTAAATATAGTGGGTAAATTGGACAGATGTAACATCCACATGGGACTACAGATACCCAGTCATATAGTATGTGTCCATTAATAGTCACTAGGCTTCATGGTAGAATATTCCCTACATCAGTCAAGGGAGAAGAAGAGTATAATGTAGTAATGTCAATATTCAATACTTCACCAGAAGACCACAAATTTATGAGGAGCAGACCAAACATATGAGGCAAAACTCTGGACAATCTATGGAAATCAGGACAGTTGAGAGATATGTAGACTGTTATGATATGTATGTCTGTTGGTGGTGTAACATTATCAACCGCAGTCACAGATTAAGTACAACGCACAGCTGGGGAATGTGTTGACAGTATGAGTGAAGTGCAGTATTGCAGAAGCAGAGGCAGATGTTAATGTTTGTAACATACAAAATCCTGGGCTGGAATACAGGTAGGTGTGATCTGGAGTCACCTTATTAGTACTGACAGTCCCACTGGGCATGCCCATACACTTAGTTAAAATGAGTGCAATCCTGTTGCCCCTTCATCAAAATGACCTGTTATGTAAAAATGTCTATACAGACAAATATCCGTATGCATATCCATCTGTCACTATTTCTCTCTTCTTCTTTCGGCTTTTCCCAGTTTGGGGGTCACCACAGCGGATCACCTTGTCTGCTCATGATTGGCAGTGGAGTTTTACGGTGTTGAGTTGCCAGCCCGGCGCCCAACCTTCCACAGAAGGCTCACACACTCACACCTAGGGCCAATTTAGATTATTCAATCCACCTGCAGCATGTCTTTGGGATGTGGGAGGAAACCAGAGCACCCAGAGGAAACCCACGTGACCACAGGGAGGACATGCAGACCCCGCGCAGAAGGCACCCCAGCCGAGGATCGATCCAGAGAACCTCTTGCTGTGAGGTGGCAATGCTAACCACTGCACCACCATGGCCGCCCATCACTATTTCTCTATCACATGCATAATATAGCTAGGGTCTATATTAAAAGCACGAATGGTCTGAATGTCGACAACCTCTTAAGTCACATGTATGTGTCAAACAACCATTACAGCGAATGGCCCCATCATCGATTTCTTTCCAAGGGAAAGAAATTGATAGGCCAAATATGAAAAACACAATATAACACAGCCCACCACACCCCCCCAACTAAATATATGAACTCCGAGATCACACTACAGTGGGGAAAAGGCCAGATTTAACACAACGCCCAATCGATTTCTTTCCCTTGGAAAGAAATCAATGATGTGGCCATTCGCTGAAATGATCGTTCAACACATATGTGTCGATCAAGAGGTTGGTGACATTCCAGCCATTTGTGCTTCTAATATAGACCCTATAGCTATCGCTATGTAGTGACAAATAGATATGTACTGATATATATATATATATATAGCTATATATATATGATACATACATCCCCATATACCTACATAACACATATACATATCATAAACACATGCAGCTACAGTTATATATACATCCCTGTTATATACAGTAATATGTGAGTGGATGTCTGTATTGTCCGACATACCCTAATAATGGTGAGTAAATATCCACTATTACACAGCCATACTGTTGCGCCAAGGATCTAAGCTAAGGGTGTAACAGTACAAATTACACTTACCCACAGACCCCTGTGCCTGATGAATGTCACCAAATAGACAGACACAGGTGAGCAGGTGCTGTAATGTATAATGCTGTCAACACATGTATGGACAGGGCAACTTGTCCCTGCCCACAGGTATACCTATGTAACTGTAAGCAGCCACATATGGCCATACTGATAACTGTACATACATGGCTAGGATAATTACAGTTATCCCACTGCTAGGATACTAGATGCAGAAAACAGTATGAAGCAATATCACACTGCAGGCCACAGATGCTGGTCAACACAGGCCTAGTTTGGGTAATGCATAAGTACTGTGCCTGCAATTGCACATACAACAAACTTAACTTGTGGCGCGTGTGATTAACACCATAATCTATAGTGCATAAAACTAGATAGGTATGGGGTTCTAATCTCACACCAGCCCACTTGGTGCATGACTGTGTCAGTGTGTGTGTGTGTGTGTGTGTGTGTGTGTGTGTGTGTGTGTGTGTGTGTGTGTGTGTGTGTGTGTGTGTGTTTGTGTGTGTGTGTGTGTGTGTGTGTGTGTGTGTGTGTATCTTCCTGCAAATGAAGAGACATGCCCTCATGGGCTATCCACCTGCAATGGTTATACACTTTTTGATCCTGTAACTTGCTGCTAGCTTCCATACTGTCCTTTTCTACAAGGCATGATGATGTCAGGCACTCTAAGATTACCTGTTGACAGTGTAAATCAGATGTAAACCATGGGGCATGCAATAAATACCATGATCTATAGTGTATAAGACTAGATAGGTAGGGGTTCTAATCTCACTCCAGCCAACTTGGTGTGTGTGTGTGTGTGTGTGTGTATATATATATATATATATATATCCATATGACATAACCTTGGTAGCCTAGACAAATGTAGGGTTTTGCATTGTTTTATTTCTAGTGGGTGATATGGCCCCACAAAGGACTAACCACAATAAGGCCTGCGTGTGTCATCAAGCATAATATGTCCTAAAATTATAGTACTTGCAGACATGAGGTGTGTTGCATGCACCACGTACTGTGATCTGTAGTATGTTCCATTACATAGGTAAGTGTGCATACCTACATACACCCAACCTGCACTACGTGTGTGCCTTGGCGTGTCTTGTATGGACTGATTGAAACTGGTGCTAGCCTCAATGTAGCCATGTGATTGTGTGAGCCTGTTAGAGCAGTTTACAATATGTTATGGAACCATGGGACATATGGATTGAGCATAGAGAGTACTGTAGTCTTCGACTGTCACCAGTCGGAAAGATGTTAATGCATTCACTGTCGTACAACCAATACCGACAGGTTTGGGATGTAAATCCCAGAATGGCATTGGTATACTGAATGTGGCAGTCATCACAAATATCATTGTGTGCAATGGCACCCTTGCCATGTCACTACATAGGCATATTATACAACTGTAGCAGCCACACAATTTCCAAGGTACACCAATGCACATTGTAAAGAACATATCCCATGGAGTCCATGTCAGGACCTTACATGCGTAGTCTGTCTCTGAAATGCTTTGGAGGGGATGAGTATGGCTCCATTCAGGGAGGTGTTAGTTCCCACTGTCTACCTCAAGTGTATCCCTGATAGGACTAACACATGCGTCACCTGTTCCACACACTAACAACATCAGTGTGGTATGCATAGTACATGTTAGTGAGACAGGTATGTAACACAGGCAGTACACCATACATGAAACAGGCCCCCCATGCATGTCATGCACACATCTGCTGTGACACACATCATGTGCAGGCTACACATTGGGATGCAGAACACAACAATCAAAACTGATGCCAGGGTACTGGACTCAGGATATATGTAGATACGTCATCTCCATCAGAACCCTGGTAGTACTTATGAAGGGTAGCAGACCTTCTCACATATTAGGGATGCATGAGTATGCTGAATGCCAACATTGTACTTTCTAGCCTGTTATACACATATGAACCTATGGAGCCATGCAGTTATAGTGCTTTACCTTGCTAACAACATATGTCCACTGTGCTGACATGCCATCCTGTGCTGCTTTATTTCCACTGTGTATCCACAGGTTATCCCAACAGACTCCTGTAACAGAAACATAAACAGGCCTGTGATATACCTGTCATTGTGTAACTATAAATCCAATTCAACAATATGCAACATAATGGCCACATAAGGTACACAAATGTATGTAGCGTACACATGACAGATGCCAGCATACCATATATCTCGTTAACCACTAAAAGTGGCATGGTGAACCAACACTGCATTACACAAGTACATGTTAAGTAATATAGTCACCCTGTGCATCAGACACATAGCTGAACTTCCCTGCATCAATGTCAAGGATGACAGGTTTGTGGCACAGGTATAATCACTTACACAGGGTGTTGTGTGAGGATGCAGGAGGCCTAGACTGGCCCAAATGGTAGGCAGTATGTGTGTGAGTTAGGGGGGGAGCATGTAAGATGGACCATGAAGAGGTACTGTGTGTGTCTGTAGCTGACCTGCATATGACAGTGGTGTGTGAGTGTGTGCAAGTACACATTCAAGCTCAGTGACAGCCCTACATGTGTGTATATTGGAAAGCTGTGCACCGTACATGGTAGAATTGACAGTTCACCATCTCTGGCCCCAGACACAGGAACTGGCTCTGCCAGGAGTTGTACTGGCACCTCCATGTCCAAGGTCAGAAGCAGTGCTAGTATCTGATGGAGACTGCTGTCTGCTGGGACTATGCCCCCCATGGGACCACTCAGAACCATGAGACCATGGCCTGCCACATTGTGGTATGGACAGCACACTCCCCTGTGTAGCGGTGGATGTACTGCCACTATAGGAGCGTGAGTTTGTATGGCAATGTTGACTCTCAGCAGGTGATGTTGCTGCTTTACATCCATGGGTCTGACACTGAATTTCAACCTCATGTTCCAGCACAGACAATGTGCGGTCCAAAACAAACACTGTCTCAACCCACTGTCTGACCACTGCATCAGTCAACCAATCCAGGGTGTCAACAATGCAGTGGAGGCTGTCACAGATGTTAGACTGTGGGCAACCATAACCTTAAACATGCACCTGGTGTTCCATTCAGAACATGTCTGTGCCTCCATGACAGCCTGAAACATGCACCAGGTGACCCATGATGTGACACCTCCAACAGGTGGTGGATGGATAGCAGGCCTTCTACAAGCACTCCTGTCAATCCACCTGTGTGGGACCTTGCCAGTCTCTGGCTACGGCCAGTGTCTACATTCACTGGAGCCATAGTTGCCACACTTTCCTGTTCAATGTCTCCACTTTGACTGTCCAATATCTGTGGCCTCTGGGGATGGGGTATGTGTGGGCATATAGACTGTTTGCAGAGACAATGGGGGCAGAAGACTGATGTCTACCTCTAGTACAGATTCAGCCCCTGACACCCCCACCTGTGCTTCACTGTGGCTGCCATCATCATCAATGTCCAAGGAGACACTGACTTCAGGTTGTGTAGGGGACAGTCTCCACCCCCCATGGTCACCTGCAATAAGAGTGAAAAAATCAGTACATTAATACCTGCACTACTGTGTATGAAAAGCATCCAAGACTCCTAAAAACAAAGACCCACAACTGTATTAGCAGTTAAACAACTGCCTTCTCCGCCTTCGTCCATAAAGCACTAGTTCGGAACACAATTCAAATTCAACTCAGGACCTTTATAACCATCATGTGAAGTAAATCAAGTCAAACATGACCAGTAATATTTACCTTTTACTTACTCAGGATGACACTATAGTTGAAAAAACAGCACATAAAACCCAGTGCAGCTCTCTTCACAATTATATGGAATTACATATTTCACTGCCTAATGTATTTGCCTCCAACCTGTTGCATTTTAAAAGGCATTTTAAATTCCTTGCCTCATTTAAATCAGGAGCCCTACCTGCTCTTGCCTATAACTGTCAAAGCGTATCTGTTTGTTGACTACCCCCTTTTGAAACCTTAGGTACCTCTTCCAGACTGGCATTTAAAAACATCATACCCTGTTACACACATAATTAAGTGTACATAGGCCATTATTCTGACCCTTAACCATAGTAAACTATAATTGTTCCTTAACAAAACAAGTGTCATACTTACCAGGGGCAGAACCATGGCCTTCCGCAATACCTGATGGACCTGTGAAAAGTTGAGGGTGGTGTAATGTCAGTACCACTTCATGTTGCAGCACAAGGTAATACATTTATATATCTCACATTTGCAGTAGCTACTTTATTACTTGTTATATTGGTCCCAATCTGCATATGTGTGTATACCTGAGGTTAAACCCCCTCAAAGAACAAAGACCTGACCCCCACATAAATCTATCTACAGCTTGACATAATGACTGCTACAGTATTATAATGCTGATCACAGTAAGCTTACCTGCACACTCCTCAGCTGTGGAAACTGTGGCACCCACCTCCATGATGTATGGTGTGATGGATGCCTGGGAGCTGTCATGTGTGCCTAGGTACACCAGGACATCCTCAGTGGTTAAGAGTTGTTGTTCCACTCTAGGGCCTCCTCCAGTGCCAGCACGATCCCTGGTAGGAGGTGGCACCAATGTCCAAAACTACACCAAAACACTATACTGGCATTTATATATATATATATATATATATATATATATATATATATATATATATATATATATAGATAGATATATATATATATATATATATATATATGCATGTAAACAGGAATATCCGACAGGACTAAGTCATCCTCTGCAAGGAAGAGTAAACCTGTCTGGTTGACATTTGCAATAAATAAACTCTATAACAAAAGGAAAAAATTGCTGTCCAAGACCAAGAAGGAGCAGGTGCCCAATTGGAAGCAATGTCTCTTTAGCCTGAAAAAGCAAATAAGAGCACTACTAAAATCCTCCAAAGCAAACTTTGAGTCCAAATTGGCCACATCTACTAGAGACAATCATAAGGGCTTCTTCACATATGTCCGCAACCTCAAAGGAAGCACCCAGATCTGTTCAGAACTGGTGGTCAAGTACACCACATATACAAATGCCGTAAATATAGTAAACTTGCTGGCTGGCAGATTCAGTGAAAACTTTGCCCCTCTGTCCCCCCATCAGTAAATCAAGACATCCCCAGTACCTGCCCCCTTCCCATTATATCTAGGGAACAGGTCATCACTGCTCTCTCAAAGGCAAAAAAATACAGCCTCCATGGCACCAGATAACATCCCAGGCTGCATCCTACATGAACTTATGTAGCAACTTGCTGCACCATTAGGCACCCCATTCAACCAAAGCCTGAGTATTGGCTTCATCCCAGCTAAGTTTAGGACAGCCACTGTCATCCCTTTACACAAGGGTGGAGCGTCCACCGATCCAGGATATTATATACCCATCAGCCTAACTAGCCTGACCTGCAAAGCCATGGAATGGATTATCATGGACTTTATTAACAAGGACATTGGCAACCTCCAAACACTTGAGCTCACAGATTTTGGCTTTGTCAAGGGGAGGTCATGTCTGCTAAATTTAGATGACTTCTTTGAGACAGTCATCAAAGCCATGGATGAGGGAAAGATGGTGCACACCACCTACCTTGACCTGGCCAAAGCTTTTGACATTATTCTCCACTTGGGCATAATAGATAAACTCTCTCAACTAGGCATCAATTCATATGTTAACAGATGGGTAGCAAACTGGCTCACTGATACAACCCATGCAGTCAAAATAGGGGAAGCCACTTCAAGCAGTAGACCTGTAACAAGCTGCGTACCCCAGGGTTTGGTCTTGGGGCCACTGTTATTTGGGATATACTTTTCTGAGGTTGAGGTGCAGGCCAAAACCAGTGGGCTATGGCTGACCAAGTTTGCAGATGACTGCAAGCTGGGTGCTGTCATCAATTCCCCTAGTGATGTGGACATCCTCCAAGAGGGTCTCACTCAGACAAATGACTGGTGCCAGAACCATGGCCTCAAGCTGAATACCAAAAAATGCATCATCATCCACTTTGGGGAGAGTGACATCCCCATAGATTATCACATTAATAACAATGTCCTAAGCACTTAATCAGTCGTGAGGAATTTGGGCACCCAGGTTAAGAGCAATCTGAGTTTTGACCACTATATTGCTTCCGTGGTACAGAAAGCCTTCTACATGGCCCACCTCATAAGTAAGGGTATCTCATCCAGGGATAAGGAGGTCATAACACCCCTGTATTCTTCCCTTATAAGGCCCATTATTGAGTACAATGCACCTTTCATCATGTACCTTGCAAAGCATATGCAGCAGCTGGAGAGACCACAGTGGTCCCTCACCAAGAGTATCCAGGGCCTCAAAAATCTACCAAACACAGGTAGGCTAAAAGCCCTATCCCTCTACTCAGTTTCATACAGACTCCTCAGAGGTGACCTCTGTCTGGCATATAAGGTGATCATGGACCGCACCTTGATGAGTCTGCTGCATATCCGCAAGTCAAGCTCCACTCAAGTAACCCACATGAATGGCCTCAACCTTGCCTGTGGCATCAACAAGACTTGGTGGGACAGATTTGTTTCCCAGAGACTCCCTCACCTATGGAATAGACTCCCTCTCCACATCAAGCAGAGTACCTCTTTACCCTTTTTAAGCGCAACCTGGATAACTGGATGGGGAACAGAAAATATATCCCTGGGATTCCACCGATGTCCCTCCTGGACAGGGGCATTGGATGCCGATTTGCCTAAATATGGGCTAAACTCTCAGTCCCTCGGGGCCAATAGCCTAGTAACCTCATATGATCTTATATCCACTGCCCATCGACGTGCAGCATTAATCATATCTGTTGCCATTTGTCGAACTTGCTCATATGTCCTGCCCTGCTGGTCTGTGGCATTAATGTCATGGACAAGGTCTGACCACAATGCAGCATGCTGTTCCTTATTATCTCTCCCCTGGATAACAGGATGTCATGATGCTATCTTAGTCCTTGCAAGATTATCTCATTCTCTGCATCCAAGAAGGGTGGGTGTCATCTGTGGTACATTATTCCTGAAAGACAACACAAGGGGAAAGCATTGCAGGGGCAGATACATGAACTTCCACTATGTACAGCTACAGCAAGGGCAAAATGGCTGGCACTATCCACTGATTGCTCACAATCAGTGCATAACCCACAGTGTGACAGCATACTACTTATGTAGATACAACTGAGATAGTACCATTACTGTGGTATTCCCTGTGTGCAATGACAGCTTCTGCTTTATGATCATACACCCAATACTCCAGTCCACTGTGGTGGGTCCCCTAAGGCCAACCACACAATAATATGTCATAGACACAGTGTCAGACAAATAGCAGTGTGCTAAAACAGCCACTATATAGGGACAGTCCGACAACACCAGTGTGCCACATTGACAAAAGACAATGCTACCCTGATGTATTGTATGTCCCTTGTAGGTGTAAGTTAGCAGGGGATTACAGACATGTCATTACCACAGGTCTATGACTGGCTTACTGCAGATAGATACCTATTCCCCATAACTCTATCCTCTCATATGAATCCTGTTATACACAAAAAACAGTTACATACCTGCTAGAGTGCAGTACTCTTCTGTTGAACTGTGTGTCTGGTAAAGTTTCACAAAGGCATGCTCTGTGTGAGTAAGGTCACATACAGAATGGTTCCCCATAGCCAGCTGCCTGCCTTTTAAACATGCTCCCCATCAGCAGATGATTACCTCTAAACAATGTGTGGTTTTGAAATGCTAACTGCAGCCAAAGCAGATGAACTGCACTATCATTAGCCAATGACATGCAAGCACTGTACAAGATATAAGGCCTTCATGTAAAGCTAGGCCCCTTTCTCAGCTGTTGATATGGACACTACTGGGGTGAGGAGACTACATCATCACAGAGGATAGGTCTGTAGCAGAAACCTTTGCATAGAGCTGTATGCAGGCTGCAGCTGCTGCTGCAGGTAGTAGATATAGGCAGAGAGTGTGGACACTTTAGGGGACTACAAGCTTTAGGTGTATCTATGTCAGCTGTGTCAGCTGTGTCAGCCCTGCTGTAGAGGCAGAGCCAGGGTAAGGGTACCCTTTACACTCCAATTAAGGCATGTGTTTAAGGTACGGATGTTAGGCAACTGTGTCAATAATGGAATACTAGATGCCATATTGCACTGCTATACAGATATGTGAACTGTGTCCCTACCTGCAGGCTTCTGACTTCATACACTGAAAAGCAGCTATTTAATTTGTAATGCTTTGTGTGGATAAAGAGTGTATTAGTGATCCATTAATTGCTGTCTTCACAATAATGTAATTGAAATGCAGCACAACACTGTATTTGAACCCAGGACTGTCTGTGGCAAAATGCACTGTATGCAACTCATTTAACAGACTGAGATACTGAGTCACTGCTACAGCAGGTGTACTTGCAAGATATATGTGCACATATACAGGCTGTGACAAACATTGTCTACATCCATCAGTATGTGCATGGCTTTATATGGATGTATTTGTATACCCAGAGTCCCAGTTGGACATGTATTTTGCCACAAATGCCTTAGGAGGTGACGTTTTACATGTTGCTGATAAAAGGACACATTTACCTCCTATCACAGGCCTCAGTTACATCCGTTATTATGTGTTTGGCTGTCGATTGGTGTACTATTGCACCTGAATCCAAGGTACAGTCTCATTTTTTCCATTACTGTTTATTCCAGGTTCCACGATGCGGCATGGTGCACAACTCCACTGAAACATGCCTAATGACTGTAAGTGGCAATTACTATGTTTTGTTTAAACCAACTGTTTTACTTAAGAGGTGCATGGCATGGCAGATTAATACAGTGTGCTACAGGTGTGATGGGCTTGAGTTCAAAACATGGCAGAGGTGTTTATTTTGTACATGTGACTTACAATGTTAAAAACACATATACTCATTATAGCTCTATTTAGCTGAGCTAAGCAAAGCTGTGTGACACAGTGCTGCTCAACTCCACACTAAAAAATATAAAGAAAAGAAAAAATGGGAGATAGGAAAGTAGTGAAATGGGGGCAAGCAGGGGGAAAAACATGTCAAAAGGCAGGGAAGCATGTGCAGGAAGATTGTTGGAAAAATCCATAGCTATCCTTTTTATGTACAGCAACAACTGTGCACTTTGCAGAATTTGTAGATGAATTTGGATTCTTAAACCCCAGAGAGAGGGGTGAGGACAACATAACTGCATTGTCAAGCCAACTAGACCAAATTACATGTGTCCAGTGGACACTTGTGCAAACTGGATAGCTATGTATGGGATGATATTTTTTTTTTGGGACAGGTGCCTTTTTTTAATTGAGAGTGGAATGTTGGGGTAGGGACATAGGTATATGTGGGGGGAGGTATGTTGGGTAGGTGAGGATGCATTTGTAAACAGATAAGACAGAAAAGACATCAGACAGGGGCAGTGTGTGACATATAAGGGGGTGAACACCTTTGAGGAGGAGGGTGTTGTGGAGTCCAAGTCCCATGTGCCTCCAGACAACATCAGTGTGACTCATGCTCCCACCCATGGGACCATCGGCACTGCTCCTTCACTGTCCCGAGGGTGGCTGTGCTGGAGGCTGGGCACCATTGTGATGCTGCGCTACCAGGTCAGCCAGCATGCCCTCAGTCTGGCACAGGCACTGGACATAGCCACAGTGGACTATCCTGTGCACCAAGACTGGTAGCTTATCATGGGTGACCACTCTCCCTCTTCCACTGCTCACAGAGGGGGACTGGGCCCCGTCCTCTGGGGTGATACTACCCGACACCGCAGGTAGTGCAGGGGCAGCAGAGGGTGAACCACTAGTCTGGGTCCCAGATGTGCTGTGACTCGGTGCCATATCTGGTTGAGGCAAGGTAGGGGGATCAGCTAGAACTGGCCTACCTTGACATGCTGTGGGACATGAGGTAATATGTTATAGTTAGTAACAACCAAACCATTGTTAGTAGTAACAGAATGGAACATCATATTTATTAATACAAATACATATTAATGTATATTATGTGCAACACAACATAATGTAACATAACAGTCGGTATTGTAACAGCATGCCAGCGTGAAGTAAACCATATGCCTAACAAAACAGTTTAGCAAAATATGTTAATACTGAATCATAATAAAACATAACAATGATCAACCACATTTTCCAAAATATAATTAAACAAAATATGTTAATATTAAGTCATAATAATACATTACAATAATGAATAAATTAAGATAAAAGGTGGGGAGAGAGAGAAAAACATTCCCTTAGTGAGATTGCAGATGATATCCCTGACAACACTGGCCACACACACTTCTACAGGTGTGTACTAACAGTTGTGATTACAGTGACTACAATTCTCCTATAGCTGTTGCAGCATGTACATACCTCTCAAGCTGATAGCATGAGACAATAAGGGCCAAGCACTAACAAATGGAGATACAGAACTACTCAGAACGGTTTCACATAATGTGGACTTATAAACTACCAGGGTGTTCTGTAAATGGATTTGGTAATACATTGCATTCCAGGTAATAATTTATCTGGTAAACATATGACAGACAGATTAGTCAGTTCTAATTACATTACAAGAAATTGTGACACTTGAGAGGTATGTTTTTGTATAGTAATTAAACTAGACAGCCGTCATGGCTTAGTTGGCAGGCATGGGAGTAGAAACCACTACCTGTGACTGCAGGGGACATCTGCAAATACTTTAATAATTGACTGCAGCAGCTTAGTATGGACAAGCAAGAGATGCAGCCATACTGGGATTACACAATTTTATATCTGAATCAATAATGCTGATGCATACATTCATGTTATTGAGTGTAACATTCTGTGAGATCTAAACACAATATCCTCTCATAATATGGGCTAACTTACCCATCACATGTTTGTGTTCTTGGGGAGAGAGAAATTGTGAGCATTACATGATTGATATGTGAGCATTACGTGACTGATACTGAAAATGTAGTGCTACATAGCACTGGATTTGAACCCAGGACTCTGTGTGGCAAAATGTACAGTGTACAAGAAATTTAACAGAGTGACCTACTGATCGACTGCTAACTACAGGGTGACTGATACTTGCATGGAGACCACCTGGAAACATACTATGAATTGTGCAGTACAAGTTACATGACTTTCCTCTAGCATTCTAGTACTGTTACAGTGTTTTACTAGACTGCAGTGCCAAAAGAACACACCTTCATGGTATACAATCATACTGCATATATTACTATGGATTTATTTCACTTTCAACAATACAGGTGAACACATATTACTGTTATTGGTTTGCAATATCTGTGAAGTCCACACACACAATATCTGGCTGTGGAGTGGGCTACCTCACCCATATATATATACCTGTATTATCTGATGTCTGTAGAAGCCAGTGCATTATGTGACCAGTACTGGCCTACAGAAAGCCTTGAAAAGTACTATGAGTTAAGCAATACTGTTTGTAGCCATTAGATTTGCATTCTACAACTATGACAGTGTTATACTTGACTGCAGCAATCTTAACTTACAGACTCAATGCATACAGCTCTACTGCAATGGTTATGACATGACAATTCTGATGTACACAATTTTCCTTGTTGTTATTGGTATTGCTTCTTGTTTTTATTGAACTACAGTTGTTATTATTCATTTATTGCACTACAGCTCTAATTCTATCTTTATTGCACTACAGCTGTAATTCCAACTTTATTGCACTATAGACTTTATTATATAAACATTATTGCAGTTAATGCTTTACTCATTTTTGCTTATTGCACTACAGTTGGCATAATACATCCATACTCACCATGCTCATGGCACAATCTGGTCAGTCGCCTGGCATGAGACTCGACACCGAGAGCACTATCAGCTGCAGCTGTTTGGAGAGAAGCACATCATTATGCATCCCAGTTTTGCAGACATTCAGATTACATATTGGTAAAACAGAGGAAAAAGTACTTACCTGTGGGGCATTCCCTGCCTTCACCTCTTGGATCCAGGTGACCAAGGTTGCCCTCTTTCATCTTTTCAAGTCATTATGGTGGTGACAACACTGCTCACCTGTGTGGGGGATACTAGTAACACTGGTGAGTTCTCTGGCCAGCTGGTCCCAGGCCTCTGCCTTTCATTCTGAGCCCTGGAAACTGCCCTGCAGTAGCTTATCCTCATTTTTTACAAGGAGCACGGCAATGACCCTGGACTCCTGAATGCACCACCACTGCACCTGAAAGCACACACCTTCTCCAACACCACCAGCCATATTGACAGATGATAGACTCCAATGGTTTCTGCAGAATTCCCACCTAGTGTGCTTTATTTAGGCTGTTTTCCCACCCTTACACATCATTGAGCAGCATTCAGAAAAGTGCCGCTTTGCTTAGCAGTGTGCAAACCAGCCAAGCAGAGCTGAATGCAAAATATGCACAATCTTGGTTTTAGCAAAGTTGAGCACTGTTTAAAAACTGGCAGCCATTAACATGTTTATGCTGTGCTTAGCATAACTGAGCAGTGCTTAGCAGAGTGCAGCAGAGCCATATTTTAACAGTTTGTCCATAGCATGTACAACACAATTGCAGACAACTTTTGACTTCCATGTATTCAAACCCTGGACCTACTGCACATACAGTTGTAACTCTACCTATTAAGCTACATGGATATTAAAAAATCTAATATACCTTCACATATACCACTGAGCTACCTGTTAGCAGTGTTGAGCACAGCACCGTGCCACACAAACATGCTTAAACACACCAATAAATAAATAATTAATTACATCCGGCTTCTATTTTTAGATGTCTGGCAGGTGTCTGCCATGTATGTATGAGCTCCTCTTTTAGCTTAGCTGAGCTCCGCTGTGCCTCACAAATACCAAAATAAAAATAAAAAAAGCAAGAACTAAAACACATAAAATTTCATTTTGCTTATTTATTACATCCAGTTTCTATTATTAGATATCTGGCAGGTATCAGCTGTCTACATGTGAGCACAGCTTGGCATTGCTGTGCTCCACACCATGCAAACATGCATTTTTAATAAAAAAAAAAAAAAAAAAAAATTCAGACAGTATTGATTCAATATCTGTGTTTCTCAGCAGCGTGCCATCATTAATATGCATGATGTGCTGTCGAGGGGGGGACATGGACATGTACATGGATACATTCCATGTAGGCTGTACATGGTGCTTACATAAGGTTTATTAAATCCTCGGGTGTGAGACTTCAAAATGCTGAATTTCATATGGCCGAGACCATACCCCTACCCCCATTAGGGAAACCACAGTAACAAATTTCTCCAAAGCCAACTTCACGCTTCTTAAGACAGAAGTGGTAAACTTCATGACACCCATGCTGACGGACAATAGAGGTATGACTGCTGAATCCTACACAAATGCACTTTATAAGCACTTACATGAGTGCATGGATCATGCAATCCCTAACAGAACCAAGATGCTATCCTCCAAGAAAAGGAAGCCAATCTGGTGGTCCCCTGACATAAACTCTACAACAGAAGAAAGAAACCATTGCAAAAAAGAGTAAAATCCCATGATTGGAGAAACTCTCTGGTCAGACTCAGTAAGAAGCTGAGATCCCTCATAAAAATCCTCCAAAGGTAGTTATGAAAACAAAATCGCCACTGACTCTAAAGACAACCACAAAACATTCTATAGCTATGTCAAGAATGTCAATGGCAACACTCAGATCTGCTCTGAGTTACAGCACAATGGCACTAAATATACAGAACCAACTGATATTGCCAACATCCTGGCAGATAGGTTCAGTGCTAACTTTACCCCCCTGTCATCCCCTAAAGGGCCCATCTCTATACCAGAAGAATGTAAAGTTACTGTAATCACGGCTGCACAGGTAAAAAACCCACTATCCAAAGCCAAGAACACAGCATCCATGGGACCTGGCGACATCCCAGGCTGTGTTCTACATGAACTACAGAACGAACTAGCACCCCACCTAAGTACCATGTTCAATTATAGCCTCACCTCAGGCTATGTACCCACTGAATGGCACACAGTGACAGTTATCCCACTCCACAAAGGGGAAGCCACCACAGACCCTGGAAACTACCGCCCCATTAGCCTAACGAGCCTGCTCTGCAAGGCTATGGAATGTATCATCATGGAACTTATAAACAATGACATTGGTAATCTCCAAAGTCAGGACCCCACCCAGTTAGGGTTTGTAAAAGGCAGATCACGTCTCCTAAACCTGATAGACTTCTTTAAAGCAGTCACCAAAGCCATAGATGAGGGTAAGGTGGTTCACACAGCCTATCTAGATCTCGACAAGGCTTTCAGCACCATCCCCCACTCTGGAATTATAGATAAACTCACTAAACTAGGTATAAATCCCTATGTCACATGATGGGTTGCCAACTGGCTCACTGACAGAACCCACACTGTGAAAGTAGCATACTCCAAATCCAACTTCAGACCAGTGACAAGTGGAGTACCACAGGGTTCAGTCGTGGGTCCTCTCCTGTTTGGTATCTACTTCTCTGAAATACAGGCCAACACAGAAGGTCTTTGGCTAATGAAGTTCACAGATGACTGCAAACTAGGAGCCATAATCAAAACTCCAAAAGATGTGGACATCCTAAAAAAGGGCCTCACTGAGACAGATGCCTGGTGCCAAAGCCATGGCCTCAAGCTCAATGCCAAAAAGTGCATTGTCATCCCTTTTGGTAAAAACTCAGTACCCATGAACTACCACAAAGTCTACTTAACACTGAAAGTGTGATAAGAGACCTTGGGACACAGGTGGACAGTAGTCTCTGCTTTGATAATCACATTGCCACAGTAGTCAGGAAATCCTTCTACGTGGCACACCTCATCACAAAAGGTTTCTCATCCAGGAAAAAAGAGGTCATTGTTCCCCTCTACTTGTCACTCATTAGACCCATTATAGAGTACAATGCCCCTTTTGGTATGTACCTCACAATTCATCTACAACAACTGGAAAGGCCACAGAAATACCTCACAAAGAGGATTACCAGCCTCAAACAGATGCCCTATGCAGACCGTCTCAAAAAACTGCAGCTTTACTCCGTTGCATATCTCCTACTCAGAGGCGATCTCTGCCTAACACACAAAGCTATGTCAAACCCAGAGCTTTTAGACATGCTCCACTTAAAGAAATCCCAATCCCTATGAGCTACATGGTCTAGGGACCTAAACCTTGTCACCACAATAAACAGAACATGCTGGAGGGATAGATTCCTGTCTCAGTGACTTCCCATACTCTGGAACAAACTACCTATCTATATCAAACAAAGCTCCTCATTAGCGCTCTGCAAGAAAAATCTTGATGATTGGATGGGAAATAGGAAACTCACCCCGGGGATCACTTCTGTGACTTTGCTCGACAGTGGCACAAGAAAATAATTTTCTTGGGTGGCGAAAGCCAGGGTACCTTTGGCTAGGCTTATATAGGCCCTAGGGCCAATAGCCTAGTACCTACCTATGAACCTATGAACCTATTATTAACATCTGAAATGCCGACAATGTGGAACTGGCATCGCCATACAAAGATTTCCATTCCTGCACTGTAGTGCGATCTCGGAGTTGGTATATTTAAATTACAGGGGGGGTGTGGGGGCAGAGACACCCACGGGGTGTGCAGGGGGGCTTGCCCTCCTGGTAGCAGTGTTTAGGTAAGTGTTTGCTGTTTTTTACTTTTGTATTTCATATGTTAAATATTTCAAATGTCGATCATATGGTCTCAGCCATATAAAATTTGGCATTTTTAAGTGTTGAACATATGAGGTAGATCTATATATATATATATATATATATATATATATATATATATATATATATATATATATATATATTGCAAGTGCAATATCTTTTAGATGCCAGTATTTTAGTCTAACTACCATTTTTTTCATGGTCAAGGATTATGATGTGATGAAGTTTTAGCATGCTATAAAGTAACAACTCAAGAGAATAGCAATACAACATCAGAAGTGGGAAATGTAGTGCACAGTATCTGTGCCTACAGTTGACCATATCTTTTTCGATAGTGATCCACTATGTTCTGTAAGTATAATTTTTTTTCACAAACATTGATGCTTTAATGTTATGTACAATACAGGGAATAACTGCCAGTTTGACAAGCTCAATGATTATGGTTTAGGTGTAGTATTACTATACTACAGTGTAACAAACCAAGGATGGTAGTAATGCAGCAATAAAAATGCAAACATTTAATTCCTCAAAATATTTGTACCTCATTAAAAAAGAAAAATCCCATAAGACAAGTTGAAAAACAGAAGATTCTACCTTCGTAAATAACTTCATCAGAATGAAATACAAAAAACACATCCAACATTATATACACATGATAATTAAATAATTATCCAATTAATCAATCATTGTAACAATGAAAGAATAAAAGCTAGTAAAAGAACAAAATGTGAATCAGTTAAAAAATGAAGCCACTTTCTGTTTGTTGTTAATACATAATTTACGATGTTTTAAAAAACATTTAAGATTGATACATTTGTTTAAACCTGGTGCTTTATCTGATTTTAATTTGATCTGCCAAATGGCTTCCCGTTGTTCAAGATAACATTTAAAATGTACTGTTGCTATCAGTGCACCATTTGTCGATTTATTTCTGTGGGGCCCTATATAACTGTTTCTACTATAGATAACATCCTTGAGGTACCTGGTTCGGTTAATTGTAATACCACCAATGTTGTTTATATTTCCTTATGTTCTGGGTGCCCTGCATTCTATGTAGGAATGACAACCAGGAAACTCAGCACACGTATTAAGGAACATTTATATGCCATAAGATCTAAAGATTGCACTAATGCATTGTACAAGCATTCTATTAACTGTCCCTCTTTCAAAAAGTTTTTATTTTCAGTGTTGGAGGTTTGCTTAGTTGATCCAAGGGGAGGGGATTTTAAATGTTATCTTGAACAACGGGAAGCCATTTGGCAGATCAAATTAAAATCAGATAAAGCACCAGGTTTAAACGAATGTATCAATCTTAAATGTTTTTTAAAACATCGTAAATTATGTATTAACAACAAACAGAAAGTGGCTTCATTTTTTAACTGATTCACATTTTGTTCTTTTACTAGCTTTTATTCTTTGATTGTTACAATGATTGATTAATTGGATAATTATTTAATTATCATGTGTATATAATGTTGGATGTGTTTTTTGTATTTCATTCTGATGAAGTTATTTACGAAAGCGGACAAATAAATTGTTGGTACGCTATTTGGAGCCTTGTTTCATTCCACGTTTTTCTACCTCTTTGTGGCAATTTGTTTCGTTGTTTTTCATTGGCACTTTTTTCAGAAGATTCTACCTATTTGCAATGTGCTGCACTATAAGGATTGCTTAACATGACATAAATTATAGAAGTAAAATACTTCTAAGCAAATATGGCAAATGTATTTAGCATTAGGGACAAAATCACAAATCTGTACAGACAAATGTGATTTTTAGAATTAGTTTGCAAGCCTGTTAAAATTTCTTTGAAGCAGATTAACGTTCTGAATTACAGTGATAGCTTTGACAGCTCAAGAAAATTGTGGGGAAGGAAGGTCATCCAGTATTTGAAGGACTGTAAATTGACAGCCTTAGAAAAACCTGCAATTCTGCTACTTCATTTTACTGAGGATTTACAACTACTGTAAATGGGTTAGGTAACTCTAAGAACATTACAAATTAAAGTAATTCAATCAAAAAGTGAAATGAAGTCATGCTTCTGAACCCATATAAGATGCCTATGACTCACAGTACTGCTGTGATATTTATATAGAAGTCAAAATTGACCTAATTCCACTATGTCTAGCATGACTCACATAAATAGGATGTGAAACAGGATCAGAGAACAAGACATCAACGCATACAACAAGGTTATGTTACTATGGCAAGCCCCACGGTGGCCATTTTGTGGAAAACATATTAAAATACAATGAGAAGCACTTATAGTGAATTAATGTACCAAACTAGTTCAGAATAAAACGTTACAGTGAAAAAAGACAGTTTTGAGTTTCAGGGTAGAGTTTTACTTTAAGTTTTCTAGTACTTCATTGCATTTAGACATGTATGTAACCATTTTGTTTGCCAGCAGGTAGAACTCATGCACAGGTGTCTCTTAACACTAACAACTGCTGTTACCTTCCCTAGCTTAGGAATTGTCCAGTAGCAGATTTATTTAAGGGTGCAGTTATGCTGTCTGACATGCTGCATACCCATGACATTAATTTGGGATAATATTCTGAAGGCTACATGTGGTGAAACTTCAAAATGGTATGTTATCTTGAGGGATTATGACAAATGCCAGTCCTGCTGATGTACCAGCAGCTGCAGCACACTAGTTAATGTGGTGGTTTTATTGTAGTTATTGTTGATAAGAAGTAAATAATGAGCCACTAAATTAGAACTAAGAAGCAGATGGTTATTTCCACTTCCTTTAAATATACTCAATTACCCCTACCCACTACACTACATGTTGCCAAACGTTATATACTCTGAACTACACATAGTTCAAAAATAAAGTACAGAAGGGCATTCAATATTCAGGAAAAACAAATATAACAGGATGCAGAAATCTCCTGATGCAGACCACAACTGTGTCTTTAACATAAAATGCAGGACTGATAAATAGAATAAAATGTGCCTGACCATCCACTCTATTTCCTGTTTGTTCTCACAAATATTTTTTTTAATACCACATAGTATGAATTTGTTAAAGATAACTGAATATTTGCCAGTGAACATATCCTCTTGTTTGTCTTAGATGAAGAATATGCTCCATCATCACCATCACCAACCAAGGGAACCCGCAGGATTTTTGAAGCAACAACTTGTATAACAAAAGGAGGAAAACCATGGCCAGTACTAGGAACTACCACACCCAGAAGGGTATGAAACCCCTCAAACTAAATAAGCAACTCAGAAATCTTATCAAGCCCACCAAAGCCAGATTTGAGGCAGAAATATCCTCAAAGACAAAAGATAATGACAAGGCCTTCATCAGCTTTGTTCACAACCTCAAAGGTGACATGACAGTGTGCTGAATAAATTGTAAATGGAAACACTTAAAAGGAATCAGAGGATATAGCAAACCTGCTGGCTGATAAATCTAATTCCAGTTTCACCCCTTCTTCCCCTCAATACCCCTCAGAAGACACCCTCGACCATAAATCCTCTGGCTATCACTAGCACGCAAGTCTTCAATGCAGTCTCCAAGTCAAAGAATACTACCTCAACAGGCCCTGATAATATCCTGGGATACCTCTTGGATAGCATGAAACATGAGGTATCAAGCACTCTAAAATCACTGTTCAACATTAGCCTACTAATTGGCTTCATGCTTAGTGAATGGAGGACTGCAGTAGTTAATCCTTAGCACAAGGTTTGGCCTTCTACTGACATGGATAACCATAGACCATAAGTCTGACTGGTCTTGTACATAAATGCATGGAAAGAATCATAGATATTTTAAATAAAGACACAGGGAACCAATTTTCTTATTTACTTCTACAATTATTACAGATATTGAAATAAAATAGCACAAGCACTGATAGCCATTTGCTAAATACAGTCTCACAATGAAAACAGACTCAGCATGAGCAGTAAACTTCTCTGCCCTTGAAACTCACAGTCATTGAAATGGCATGAAAACCCACATTAAAAGAAAATGCATCTGATAGTGGAGGATTAAGTTTACCTTTGAGCTGTTTTCAAACCATAAGCTCCTTGCACACATTTATAGGGCCATGCAGACATATATGTATTATTTGATTCACCCTCATGATAAATTATATTCCTTATAGAATATATCACAATTTGTTAGAATGGTATTTTAAATTTGTAGTCATGAACATTTTTCTAGAAAGCAATGAACATTTTTTAGAAAGCAATGAAACAAAATGTATGAAATAATGATAAAGCTACCCATTTCAGAAAATGTTGACCATAAAATGCCACTCATACTTCCATCATTATAATACACCAATACTACTCAAAAAGCACAATCTTTTCAGAAGTAAAAGTCATCCAGATAATTCTATCTTAAAGAGATCTGTAACTAAGAAAACTTTACATTTCAATGTTTCATATACAAATTCAGTGCCTGCTGCCTTTGAAGATTAAATTGTCTATGTTACATTAAAAATGGTAAGCTGATAATATTGTAATAGGGAATGACTGACAATCCAACAAGTTACTAGGAATCTTATACAAAGGAGGACACACAGGAGTGTAGAACCCCTATACCTCCTTAAAATGCACCAAATAATCCGCAGTCAAAATGGCACTGCAATATCAGCACTCCATCTGCATGGTGTGGGAGTAAAACCCACAGCCTTCTGCACAAAAGGCAATTATGCTGCTATGCTAACCCTGCTTTCAAATTCTACAACACAAAAAGTGACTGCCATTTGATAAACAAAACAGTTAACCACTAAAATTCGCTGTATACCAGTACCACAGAAGAGACAAAAACTGAACTAGCATAAAAAGTTTTAATTTTCGTAAAACACTTCATCAGAATGATAAAAACACAGTTCCGCACTCTATTTAAACCTACAATGTGTGTGTGTGGAGGGCTCATGAAGATGTGTGCAATCATGATGTTCTACTAGGTAGTCTCACATTGCCAAATAGCACCGGTGGTGATAATTTTTCTGAATCCTTCGGTTTGTATCTAAAAAAAACTATTATAATTTTGCTCTCTCTCTCTACATTTGGTAATAAGACATTCAGTGTTGTCTTTTCCATTTCCAAGTACTCTGGCTGTTAGTTTGTACTCTACCTGAACTGTTTGCTTTAACATTGTAAGTAAGATATAGATTTTACCATAAAAGTAAAAGAGAAAAAGGTGCCTGTAGGTTTATAGGCAGTGCCCTATGCCACCATTAACCTTATTACAGTCCAATATGGATTCAGTGATTCCCTTCTGTTTGGAGATTTCCCCTTCTTTGAGTTGGTAATATATGCTTACATTGAGTTCAGTCTACAGATTTTTCCTTCATGCCTGTTATTTGCCAGTTAGTGATGTAGTCACTCACGTAGTATTCACATTATCATGGCAAGTTGGCAACACCAAAAATGCTTCTCCAATCATATTTACCTTCATGCAACTGTTGCACAAAGGTAAATATGGTCAGAAAAGTGTTTTTGGTGTTGCCATGATAATTTGACGACTAGGTTCATAGATTAGTACTAAGCTAACTACCCATGTGAGCCATTTTAAGTCTAGCCAATTATCCCTTGTGAGACCCAAACCCTGCACCTTGTGTTTGTAAGGCAAACACCTTAACCATTAGGCCACCATCCCAACCCTTAGGCCACACTCCCAACCCAACATTGACTTTCAGCATTCTTCCCATCAGAAATTAAAATAAGCAAGTAAAGATCTCTAACTTACACTGTCTGGGGGCATGAATTAGATAAATGTATTTCATCTTCTAAATACAGTTATGTCAGCATATGTAAGTGGAAAAGTGTGATTGACATGCAAACTTCAGTAAGTCTGAAAGTAAGAATGAATATGTATAGAAAACATTTAGGTGGTGTACAGGTTCACATACATAGGTTTACATACACACACATATGCAGGCAGGCACATAGAAATTTATATTCAAAAAGTGGGTGTGTAACCATATGACCACTCAAACCAAATAACCACAGCTGGGTCCACAGGGCTTATCAAATCTATAAAAAAAGATTCCAACAGAATGATGAGTAGGACTAACAGAGTTTAATAACACATAAGTTGAGCTCTTCCATCCAAAATATACTGGACTTCTTCAGAACCAAACATAGACATTTATAGCTACTTCAATCATGAATCATCAACATTTATCTGAGAAAGTGGGTGATGCAGAGAGAGAGAGAGAGAATGACAGAAAGAGAGAAATTAGGAGGAAAGAGAAGAACGTGTACTGCGAGCCGTAAGACATTGTGATCTTGATAAAATCCAAAAGCAATTCACTGCTGACTTCACTACATGTTAATATATCATGCAGTCTATTATGAACCATTTAGTCTATATATTCAACTTGTTAGAGAAATGGCAAATTTCATATCTTGCATGCTGGGATACGAACAGTATAATAAAATGCATGTGCTTATAGCTGAAATGCATACATTCTGATCATTTTAATATACTGAAATTCATAATCCAGCTACTGAAGCTTATACAACCTCTCATTATCAGAAAAAAATAATAGTTTATTAATAAAATGTATAATATTTAATAATGATGTTCCATAAGCAAAAATAATGCAGGTTATTAATAAGCATTAATAAACATGAATGTTTCTTAACTTTTTCCTGACTTATTTTCCTTTCCTGGGCTGGGTTTATTATAAATTCACAGGTACCTAACCTAGCCTACCATGGCTTCTAGTTTCCATCCTTGATAAAAGCTGCAACAAATACTGACTTTTATTTGTTCTTGCTCTAAACTGTACAACATTTTCCAATAATTTCAAGAAACAAAGCCACAGACACACAGTCTCAGATATCTAGTATTACGGCCATATGGAAGTGTAGTAGTAATTAAGGTGTCTTTCTCATAGTTCAAAATCTGTGGTTAAATTCTGACTTTCAGAAAAGGAAAGTCGGAAACATAATGAACTTTTGCTCTGCAGCCGGAATGCTAAGAATGAATAAATTCTTAGAGTAGTATTTCATTCAGGCTTAATTTATTCATTCTTAGCATGAAGAATCAACTTGATTCAATCAAGCAACCTTTAAAGCTCCACATTAACCGGCACTGTGCAGCCGCCAGCCAGAAAAGCACACGAGGAAAGCAAGATGGCAGCTCATTACATTGTTGAACTGGTGCACAATTGAGGGTTGAAAGGTGTGATTTTTGATGTAGGGATTGGGAATAACAGACACGGAGGAGGATGCAGTCCAGAGCACCACTCACTCTCACACACACACACCATCTCAAGTAAGTGTGCCGCGCCACTTTTGCGTTTTGGCACCAAGTGTTCAGTCAGTCACTGTACAAAAAAACCCAACCCAACCTACCTTCTTCTTGTAATACCAACACCACATGCACCACCACCAGTCCAGTCCTTCCCCCACTCACCACATGATGGTTTGGTTTGCTCAGGAGGATGGAATCAGGAAAAATACTCTTACACCATCCACCTGCTGTCTTCCATGATCATGCAAATGCAACTACGATTATTTAAGGAGGAGTTTGAGGCTCGTCGTCAAGTCAGACTCATCAGTCATGTGACTGCCTGCCAAGCCACCTCCACTAACAGATCTCTTCTTAAAGTTCTGAACAAATAACAATGCAGGCTTTACGGGAAAAAACAAAGTAAGTGGAAATAATAAGAAAAAAGTGTGTTTTGCCAGATAGCATTAAGAAAATCCAGGGGGGGGGTGCAAGTGCACCCCCTTGCACCTGCCTGCGGGCACCCTTGTCACCAACGTATCCCAGATCTCCCACCAAGAACCTCATCAACCATATAAGTAACTTAACTCATGCAAGCCTATAACATCTTTTTTGTATTGTTCCATTTCACACTTATACATCATTATGGCATCCAGACCTTTTTCAGTCTGGCTTCTTTAAATAGCATCAGAAAGGGCAAGGAGTTATTAACAAAATGATATTATGATTGTTAGTCCAGAATGCCCTGCAGTGGAGAAATTAATCTTTGCCACTTATTATTCATTCTTTCATAGTTATGGCCATACTTTCAAAACTGAGAGACATACATCTTATTTTGGTGTATGGTGTGAAACACCAATGTGGGAGACAAGACAATTTACTTAAAATGCTGGTTTATATCACACCATGCTGGAAATATCATTAGTTGTTTGTTTGTGATTGTGAAAATAAGCAATATTTCTGTATGTACATAATACTTCAAAAGAACAAGTGTGTTACAAACTGTTGCATGCTATTAGATGAAACCGTAGATGTTGAAGAAAACTGTCTCTGATGTTTGTACTACAATGTGCACATCTTGAGAGATAGCCAGTATTGTTTTATTGTGAATTATACAATTAAACATATGTTTTCAAATTTCTGTAAATATCTCAATCAACATGCAGTTAATAGAGTAATTTCTTATTTCTATGTGAAAGATTGGTTAACAAAAATGTTCAAACACTATGAGTCTAGGTTGTATAGTTTTCAAGATATGGAAAATTATTTGTGAAAGTTTAGAAAAATATAATTTGGGGTTTGTGTGCATTATAATATCTTACAGTATTTATGGAAAAGACTGTAATGCACTGGCTATTATCAAAGTAAAGAATACTTCTTACTGATAATATTGCTAAATGTATAATTTTAATAGCTTTTATTGCTCACACAATATTTACATTTATTTATCTTATACTTTTTAATTAAATTTTCAGAAAATGCTCTGGAATGCAAGGTCTAGGTAGGCTGCTATAGCTGTGGCATTCCTCACCACACATGTATTAATGAGTTAAACAAATGTAGCACAATCCTTTTCCTTCCACTAAAGGCTATTCTCACTACTTGGCAGCGGTCTGATCACTACCAGGTAATATTAATTTTTGTTGCTGCTTTCTAAGGAAATTTGAATAGCTGACCATATCAAAATTATTTGATAATAATCCTAGCCAAGGTTTTTAATGTAGCAGCTAATGGGTTGCCACTTCATAAGATATGCCATATGTGTTGTACAATTTTGCTAGAAAATAAAATTCGTATAGTGACTAGAAAATCAGCTTTAAAGACAGAATCCATGTGCAATTTTGCCAAAAAATGCAGACAGTTGTACACTGGCACTTCAGACTTGTATACCACAAAATAATGAGTGTTCTGAAAAGTTTTGCTTAAAATCTTGCTGTCTGATTTATGATTTTGAATTTAATGCAGCATTCATATACCTTTTTCAGAGGTAAATACTATTTATTATGTATTTATTTATTTTACATTTTTTTACTGGGATAGTCCAACTGGATACAGGTCCATTTTCAGTGGAAGCCCAGGGAGAAAAGCTCCAAAAAGACATTCAACAAAACTGTTACATTTTTACAGTTTAAACCAAAAAATAAAACACAAATACAAGGATTTTTTACACAGATGTAAACAAACACAAAAACAGATACACAAACAAATTATTAAATTTTTACTGAGATGGAAAATTCTAGACAGTGTTTTTAAGAATAATAGGGTATTGAATGCCTAGTAGGGTAACCTGGTAGTAGCTCCAAGGAGAACATAGGATTTATAAGTTAAGAAACGATAAAGTGTAGGCAGAAGTCCTCCATGTCCACACGACTGATGGTTAGAGTTAATCTGGATTAGGACAAGGACATAGCCATTGTTTTTTAAAGTACTGAATCAGACTTTTCTTGAATTGAGGTATAGAGAGTTCAATTGTAAGATTAGTAGGAAGAGAATTCCAAGTTTTGCCAACAGAGTTAGCAAGTAGAGATTTACTGGCTGTGTTATTGGATTTGAGAGTTTGAACTAGTAGTCTTTCAGATGAACGAAGTGCGCTTAGGTTACTGTAGGGTACTAGATATCAGTCTGCAGACTATTACAAGTGTAGTTAATAACCAGAGGTCAGAACCAAATCTTATACCTTGTAATTGTTAGCTAAAGACCTTAACCAATATGCCAAACCAAACCGGAAAAGGTTCTAGACGATAGAGTTTGGATTACTGACACTGAACTCCATGATTGTAGGTTAGAAAACATGGCTGGTTACATGTCAAGTGTTTGCGGGCAGTGATCCGTTTGCTTCTAGCTGGTGCCACTATTTAGTTGATGCAAGTTTGGGAGAGAGCTGTCACCCACCTGAGATGTGCTGTTTAGGCTTACATTTAATTTTTTTCAGAGTTTAATTTCTGACCAGTTGGGCTCAGTGAGTTAGCTCTTTGCAAAGTTTATTACTTGATGGGTGATTGTGAAATCATTTAATATGGTACACAATTTCTCATACATTTTTTAGCTTTTTATTTATTTATTTTCAGACCACTTTTTGTGCAACAGCTTGCAGAATGGCATTTGTTTGAGCTCATCTCATGATTAAATGCAGAGCCCTTGTCAATGTCTTTGGCCACAGGTAAATTTGATTCACTTCAATTCTACAATAAATGTGTATTCTCCTTTCAAAATGTAACTGCACAATAAGGCTTCAAACTTCTAGATGCAGAACCATAAAATAAATATCCTGAAAGTCTGTTTCAACATACTGATAACCACATTATGAATCTTCATTATTATGGCAAAACCATGCAGCCAGAAGAGGAGTGCTTTAAAAGTATGACTTCAGAACTTTACTAACTGCAAGTCATTGTACTGTATTTATTTTTTTGGTGTTTTTAATTGTATTTATTTGTTGACTAGGTAAACAGACACAAATGCTTGTTTTCAAATCTAGCCCAGGAGAAATATTTAATTTAAGTGCCTTGTTTTGTCACAAAGTAGCTAAATGGAGACTGAAAGGATGAGACCTAGGACTACAAGATACTTTCATTCTTGTTTTATGGATGCAGAATGTTAACTTTTTTAATATTATAAGTCCAAAATAACTACCTGCTGAAGTTGTGACTGTTTAATCTGGCAAACATGTCCTTGTAACCTTATTAAAGGTCAGCATTTCTACAGCAAATCCACCTATATATATATGTGTGTGTGTGTGTGTGTGTGTGTGTGTGTGTGTGTGTGTGTGTGTGTGTGTGTGTGTGTGTGTGTGTGTGTGTGTGTGTGTGTGTGTGTGTGTGGGTGCGTGGGTGCGTGGGTGCGTGCGTGCGTGCGTGCGTGCATGCGTGCATGCGTGTGTGTGTGTGTGTGTGTGTGTGTACACGCACGCCAGAATGTCTTAACGTGTTTATTCATTTGGAAAACAAGTGTTTCCAGAAGTTGCATATACTGTAGCTATTTTTAATCTTTTCCCTTATTGGCTAGTATAATGCAAGGATTTCAAATTTGTCTTTATACTTCCATGATATACGCTATAAAAATATCAAATTCATGAATTATTGTCATCCAAACATAAGCTCAATTTGTTACAATTTGTGTAACTTTTCCTAGGCTAAGGAATTTAATATTGTGTACAAAGGAAATGGTGAAAAAGGAAGAGATAAATGAACATCTCAGAATTCATTCAGTATATCAGTAGCCCCCAGATACTTCAGTGCATAGTAAAGAAACATAGTAACTGCTCTGAGTTATATCTCAGTTTAAATAATTTAGTGATAATTGCTTTATTTACTGCTTTATCTCTTCTAGTTTTGCACTGGGGAGAGAGCAGCCAAACTAATTAAATAAATACTTCACCCTCCCCCAAATTATTCAGTGAAGTAATTGATGACACAATTGCAGCTTTACAGTCTTTATCAATAAAAATAAAATGCACAAGATAATTAAAGGATATACTTTAAAAAACGAGCATGTTCATCACTTAATTTAGCATAACCTTATTACTGCTAAGTGAGCAAACCTTTTTAAAGGCCTGCTATCCAGTCATGCAGAAAAAGAGGGTAAATGCACAGTGTCAAACCCTATCACAGACCTGCATTGCACTTGGTTTTGTCAATTTAAGTTTGATGTGTGAAGGGAAATAGCATAAGTGAAAGAACATTAACATATACCTAATAAAACAGGATTCTCTAGATAAATGATCATTAGTTAAGTACTTTAGTATTTTAGTAGTCCGTTACTGACTGTTCCTGTCTGCAACTGCACCTGTCTATAAACGCTACATGTGGTTATAAGCAGAAGACCAGTACAAATATGATATAGTCACAGTCTTGATTTTAATTTTCTTTCACAGTGCTGAGCAGGTATAACCTAATAGTGCATTTGCAGTATTTCTACTTGCACTGATGTACATGTGAAAATTAACACAATGTGCCTGAAGATATAATAAAACAGCAATGGGTAGACATGACAGAGCAATGTTTTTCACCAAGAAGACAGGTAAAAAGCTGTAAAAGCCTTCTCAAAAGACAATATTTGGTGTGCATTATGTCTTATTATACAGGTAAATACAGCAAACAAATGCTATCTGAACATGATATGATACGCATAAAGTAATGGTTTCCATTCGTATTGCTGGTCTGTATGCATTATGATAAACATAAAGTAATGGTTTCCATTAGTATTGGTGGTCTCTATATGTATGATAAACATAAAGTAATGGCCTCCATCAGTCTGTACATTTTATGACAAACATAAAATACTCCCTATATTAGAACTGGTGTAAATCAGGTGGTACATCATGTAAAACAGGTTGCTGATACTTTGCAAAAGTCTTCTGCCAAGAGACTAAGATTTTAGAGAATACAACCAACATGAAAGTGGCAGAATTGTTGAACAGGTATTTGGCTATAGGATATATTTTCAGTTCAAAGAATTACTTTTATCATAAATTAATAAGTGACTTTATAAAATGTTCCATGTTGAGACTGGAAATGAAGAAAGAAGTTAAGGGAATAGGTTCAGGATAGAGTACTATGGGATATAAACAAGAGTATGCAAAGGAGTAGGAGACAAAAAGGGAAAAAGAGAAGACCAAAATGTCTACATACAAGTGTGAGGTTAGCAATTGGGAGAACAGACTAGGCCTGCTGAAAGAGAGGATGGGGAGATGGATGAGGCGCAGTTCAATGAGGCTAGCAAAACTGCAACAAAGATGGTCAAGGGCAGAGATCAAGAAAACCTTTTTTTGGATCTACAGCAACAACAAGGAAAGGCAGAACTGAACTAATCAAGCTGAGCAAAAGATGGTGAAGAAGATCACAAAAGACAGGGAAAAAGCTATAGTAGTGACTAAATATTTTACTTTGTTCTTTAAAAATGAAAGCAAGAGGAAAGTGCCATGCTAGAAGGGAAGCAGGGCAGAAAGGATATAATGCATGGACACCAGAATAAAGAGGGAAGAGGGCAAAATGGTACTGGTTGTCTTTAGGGGGTTTGGGAGGAAAATGCCCAAGGACTATATGGACTGTCTACCAGTGTCAGTGGAAAGCTGTGCAGTAAGTTGGTAAACCCCTTGATGGATATTTTCAACAAGTCACAGGCTAGTTCAGAAGTACCAAAGGGCTGGAAGAAAGCAAGTTTGGGACCCTTGTACAAGGGTTGAGGTGAGCAGAAAAAAATCCAGTGAATTCCAGGACTGTTTGCTTAAAAGACATGGAGATACTCTTAGGGGAAATGAAGATAGCACTCTAGAGGATGACAGTCTCATAGGTTCATAGGTGATTACTAGGCTAACAACCACAGGGGGTCTTTTTAGCCTATACATACTTTCCATATGTTCAAAAGGTGCTTCAACAAAGTATTAGTTTAAGGGTATGCACACGCAACAAAGTATTAGTTTAAGGGTGTGCACACTTACGCAACCAGAGTATTGTAGGTTTTTAATTGTTTATATTTTTTTCCCCTAACAGATTTGTTTGTTTTTCAATTGAATTGTACAGGTTATAGGTCACATTAAAGGTGTGAAAAGCTTTGAAATGATTTATCGTGGTCTCATCATTTTATATCACAAAAACCTGGTATTTTAGGTGTGTACACATTTTATATCCACTGTATCTATATCTGCCTATATCTAAATACGTAAATACGCGCACACACACACACACACACACACACATATAAATAAATATATATATATATATATATATATATATACACACACACACACATAGGCTTGAGCATTAGTGGTTGAGCATTTAATGGTGGTATCTGTCTGGTAATTTATTAAATTCCCATCTCCTTACAAATCCCTATGCACTGGTCCAAGTATCTCTTTACCTGGGTTTGGGAAGAACTCTGTTTCACAAGGATGGTGATCCTTTTCCAGTGAAGGACTAGTCTGTGAGACATATACCTGTCCCTCCAATATGACAGAATCAGGTGATACCTTGTAGGCCAGGCATAGATCGTCTATCAGCAACTGGTAGGAGGCAGAATACAGTGTCAGTGCTTTGACGTTGCCCAAGTAGGACATGTTGTTTACACCCATATTTGTTTTGTGAGGAATCTCTGTGGATGTTCCAGTTGTTGCATATACCTGGTCAGATACATACTAAAGTGGGCACTTGTACTCAATGACTTGTCTGATGAGGGCCACATATAGTGGTAAAATGACATCCTTGGATCTAGATGCCACATCTTTGCATATACATTGCACAACATCAGAAGGCTTCCTTCCTACAGTAGACACATGATTGTCAAAGGGCAGGTTACTGTCTACAGGTGTTTCCAAATTTTTAACCACCGGGCCCACTCTTAGGGTTGTTATTATCAGTGTGGTAATTCCCAGGGACAGCTGTCTTCCCAAAGGATACTATTATGCCTTTCTAGGCATTCAGTTTTAGACCATGGCTCAGGCACCAGGTATTAGTCTGTTAAAGGTCTTTTTGGAGGTTATTTGTGTCTTTGGGTTATTAATTGACTGTGTCTCATTTGCAATCATCTGCAAATTTGGTCAGCCAGTGCCCTTGATGTTGGCCTTGACTTCAGAGAAGTAGATGCCAAGAAGTGGGGGCCCAAGCACCAAACTTTGAGGGATTCCTGCTAATGACAGGCCTCTTTGTAAAGGTAGACTCCCCTTTCCTAAGTTCTTGGGTCCTATCCATGAGGCAGCTGGCTATCCAGTAGGTGACACAGGGGTTTATACCTAATTTTGAAGGTTTGTCTACAATGTCCAAGTGGGGGGATTGTGTCAAATGCTTTGCCAGGTCAATGTAGGCTGTATGCACCATTTTGCACTCATCAATTGCTTTGGTGACCTTATCAAAGAATTCCACTGGGTTGAGTAGGCATGACATGCACTTGATGAAACCAAACTGGGTTCGATCCAGTGTCTGAAGATTTCCTATGTCATTGTTTATCATTTTGATGATAATTATTTCCATGGTTTGCATATGAGACTAGTCAAACGTTATTTAGCTGAATTGATGTGTGACTATTCCTGTTGCCTGCATTTTATTTTGGATTGGATTTATTCATTTAAGGTTTGTATACTTCCATTATTTATTTATATTTTATTTTATATGTTTATGGATTTATGTATGTATTCATTTATATTTTGCTCTTATATTACAGTATAATTTTCAGTTTTGTTTTATCTCAAAGTCTGTTTCTTCTTGGAGTTTTTAAAGTTCTTGTCTTGGATCAGTTATAAAATAATTCCTTTTCCATTCATTGATGGGAATCCAATCTAGCAAATTAGTAGGAGTAGCAAGAAATAGGAGTGTTTCTTAGCTGTGTTATTATTTAGCTGAATACTGTGTAACTATTGCTGTTGTCTGACTACATTTGATTTTTTCCATGCATCCCATCCCTATTGTGTTTTTAAACTTGGTGGCTTTTGAGCTTCCCACTCCTACTATAAATTTAGTTTTGAACATTCCTCTGAGTCTCATCTGCTCATTCTACTGTGCAATGAGAAATCAACTGAGAAGGCCCACCCCTTAGACTCTTAAAACTTGAGTTACCTTCTGTTTCACACCATCCCACTCATTTAGTACAAACTGTAAATTTCAAATATTAATCTTTTTTCTCCACCTTACTTTTAAAATATGTACCATCTTGGACCAAGCTGCCAACCATTGGTGAGCCTAGGAACTGCTCCTCAGGAATCAGCTTGGCATCATTGCTTCTGTTTGGCACCAGGAGACATCAGGGGCAGAGGAACAGTACTTCCTTGCATTCCTAGAGATTACCAGTCACTGGAAAGCCAGAAAATTGCTTCTTGGGAGCAAGCTCTGGATTAATAACATTGCTTTGCTCTTGGTGTGTACAGGACTTCACAGACATAGTCTGGTTGCAGCTCTGTTGAGAACATCAAAAGGGCCTTTGTACAGCTTGGCTCTCTATAGTGTCCAACTCCTATATGTTCAATTCCAGGATATCTACTGAGAGGCATCCATAGCAAGTCTACTGAACCCATAAACATCTGGGTTAATAATACTTCTTAGGAAGTAGTATGGGACTAATGATAGTATTTTGCTTCTGGAGAGAGAAGGACTAACTGTACTTTAAATCATTTTAGAACGCTGTTAGTTTTGCCACTGCATTTAAACTGTTGAATCCTACATTCCTGACTATTTAAGCATTTGTTGCTTGAATTACTGTGATATTATTATTATTAGCATTAGCACTAGCATTACCATTAGCATTAGCATTAGTATTATTATTAGTACTAGTACTAGTACTAGTATTAGTATGTAAATTATTTCCTGAAATTTCACCTTGGACTAATGTTTAAGATAATTATTTATAGCACATCCAGACTCTTTTAGTGATTTAAAGTTAGAAGGATTACTTCTGCACTCTAGTATTGGGGGGAATAGCCTGCTCTCATTCTGTGCTGAAAATCACTAAGGAAACCATAGAGTGTGCTTATTGTGTTTGGACAGAAGGCTATTTTGCTTGCTTACTGTTTTTTGTGCCTGTATAAAGGCATAGGTATTTGTGTGAGGCTTGGCACTATCCTGTATTGATGAAGGCACTTAGAATTTTAATCTTCCCAATAAAGGTCTAAAATGTCTTCAGTACTTAGTTTGCAAAGATCAACTAGTCTACACATTGAGGACCTCCCAATGAGTTTAGCCTTAGATAGTCTTGATTGTGGTCTATATTCTTACAACACCCAAGCTAGCCATCTGTAAATCCCATGTTGTAACATCCATTTATACATCATGTAATAAGTATCTCCAGCCATGGATATACACTTTCCTACTATCTCTGGAGCCAGTTTGGTGGATATGAGCATTGAGAGGTAATGTAGCAAGTATCTCAAGTTTACTGACAACCAATTAACTTTAAATAAACTGAAACAGTATGTGAGAGATAAGCTTACACAATATCACTGGAGGCAAAGCACTCACATATAGACACACATATGTTGAGGCTCTGAAATGTAATCTTCCTAAACCTTACAGGCCTCACAGACATTGCACTTACAATAAATATCCTCAGCAACTTTAAAGGCACTTTACCTTAACAACATCTGCCATAACACATACAGCCACATCTCACCACATCTCAGCCTATCAATCTGTAAGAAAAAGCACCACATAATGTAATATTTTGTTAATAGGAGTCTCCATTGTGAGACACACAGAAGTCCCACTCAGCAGGATGAGTAAGGAGATAGTCATGGTGAGGTGCCTGAGAGAGGCCAGGATTCACCAGCTCACACTGGCACATATATTGTTGAAACACAAGTACCAGTATGACTCAGTCACAGTCCATGTGGGTGTAAATGACCTGAGAATGTACTTCCATGGACTATATGAAGAGAAACATGATGGCGATCTTGGACCATATATCTTACATTAGTAAAAGCCTAGCACTGAGAAGCATTCTACCTTCTATAAGAATGATGCCACAATATGAACTTAATAATTTGTTTAGTTTTGGTGTCATTTGAAGGGGGAACAATATTTTTCAGCCTGGAAGGATATAGTTGACAGTCCTTGCTGCTTTGCCAAGGATGATCTGCACCTGTCCCCTCTAGGCCTTTGAATATAAGCTAAAACCTTGCCACCCCCATAGTGCCTGTTTAAGGCATTGCCAACCTGATAAACCTTCTGACTTAGCAAAACTAACACAAGAAACTCTGAAGGTGTTACTGCTCAATAGCAGGAGTCTAAATAAGCAAGTCTACTCTCTGCAAGCTCTCCTCACCTTGGAGAATGTAGATGTCTGCGCAGTTATTGACATGTGGTTTAAAGCCACAGAGAGGACTCCAGCAATGCAGGGTTATAAGGCCTTCAACAAATTTAGAACAGCTAATTGCACAGGAAGGAACAAAAGATGGAGGTGTCTCAATCTACATCAAAAATAACCACACCTCAAGGCTGGTCAAATTCTATGACATATGGAAGCTTCTTCACATCCAAATTACCACAAGAAAAGTCCCATACTAAATCCTTGAAAGCTTTATGTCCTACACCATGACCCAAGAAACCCATAATACATACAGAAATGTCATGGAGTCACCTTCACTTAACCTGACATCATATTCATGGGTGACTTTCACTACCCTACTCTAATCTAGGAATCATACAAGACCCCTAACATGCAGGCACAGAGATTTCTGGACTTTATAAACTGAAACATCCTAGACCAGCAATATGCCCACTTGTGGTGCTAACATTCTTGATCTGGTCCTCACAAACATAAGAGAATGTTGCAGCTCACCCCCCGCCCCAAATACAATGTCTTCACTGGTTATTTCGGGGCATAAAGCTATATCCATTGAAATAAAAGTAATACTTGCAACCCCAGCTAACCCTGGACCTTTTAGGACACCCTGTCAAAATCTCAACACCACCAAACCTTGAGACAACTGCTTTATTTGTGGAGCTGTTCAAAGAAACACTGCACAATCATGTTAATAGCTGCTTACACCTGGAATAACCACAGGCTGTATAAAAAAGGAAGAAAATCATGGAAAACATTGCAAAGGGCAATGCCTAGCAAAGTAAAAACTCCCTCTTCATTCTAAACAGCCAATGGAAAGGTCTAACCAACTCTACCAAAGCCATATTTGAGGTGAAAATAGTCTCAAAGGCCAAGTTATTCTTCCGCTGTGTCCATAACCCCAAAAGCAATGCAATACACAACAATGTACCAAACTAATTTTAAGTGGAAACACTTATACTAAGCTGAAAGATATAGCAGATCTACTGACCAACAAATTTAGCACTGCTTTTAACCCTTGTCCTCCCAGGCAACCCCCTAGAAACTACATTGAATTATATCTCCTCAAACTATCACTAGGAAACAGGTCCTTAATTTACTTTCCAAGGCCAAGACAACTGCATATTTTGGGCCCTGGTAATATCCAATGATGCCTGCTTAGTAACATTAAGCAATCTGTCAGGACCACTAGAATCACTACATAACTCTAACCTTCAGAAAGGCATCATGCCAGGTGAATAGAGGACTGCAGCTGCCATCTTTCTACACAATGGTAGGCCATCTACAGGCACAAGTAACTGCAGACCCATAACTCTAACTAGTCTTATATGCAAATCCATGGAAAGACAGCAACCAATATGATTTCATGGACAGAAGAAGCTGTCAGTCAATCCTGATCCAATTATATATCTGAGTTTTAGATGATCCTGATAGGGGAGTACTAGTAGATATAGCCAACATGGACTTCAGCAAAGTCTTTTGCTTAGTCCCACATATGAGACTGACAGGAAAACTAGAGTAGTTAGGGGTAAGGCCAAAAGAGAAGAACTGGATACTTACATGGTGGAATGGTTGGACACAGAGGGTCATAGTGAGAGGATTAGGAAGTAGGGTTAAGGCCAAACGTGAAGAACTGGATACTTGCATGGTGGAATGGTTGGACACAGAGGGTCATAGTGAGAGGATTAGGAAGTGACTAGTAGAGCAGGATCCGTCCTAAGTCCAGTACTTACTGTGCTGTTTGACTAGTGGAAGCATTATTTATTTGCTTTTTACAATATAAACCTCTGAGTATGCAACCCAGTCATTCCATTTCCTGCCATTAGCACACTTTCACTCTGTTCCTTGTAGTCTGTTTTGGGTGAGATCAATACTTACAGATCCTTTTAGTGCTCTTTTGTTACCAGTTCCACTCTTATAGCTGATAGTTGTCATCATGGGTATTGTCAATTTAGTGTAGTTCTTTGAATTTGTATGTAATGAACATTAACTGTTATCCCTTTTCCCCACTTGGGTTAAAATCCTTCAGTAGACTCTACCCTGCCTTCTACTGCTGCAGCTATTTCTGTGTTATCAGCTAATCTATTCCAGCAGACATATCATAAGACAAACACAATAATGAGTCATGGACTCAGGAATGACTCTTGCTTATACCACTAGTCACACATCTTATTTCTGATATCTCACACACACAACTCATTCATCCCTCTTCCCACAGCCTTTGATGGAAGATAAGCAGTTCATATATGGCATGTCACTGGGACATGGAAGGTAAAAGGACTATCTGGTAAAAATCCACATGGATAAAGGGATAAAATGCAGACTCAGCAAATAAGTCATCACAGCAGGTTACTGAACTGGAGGACCAAGTACCATGAAGCAGCAACTGTAACTACTATGCAACTCTTCTCTTATTTAATTTGTGTACTTCATTTATGAAGTTTATTTGGGCACAACACACAAATGCATGCTCAGTGTAGCCATTTATTTTAATATAGTATTACTGGTTAGAAATTAGCATTTACCATGCTTTTTTCCTTTTTATTTAATTTTTTCATTCAGTTTTTCAGTTTAACTAGATCAAACAGCTATAATAATTATAATAATAATATATCATCATTCAATAATCAATATTATATACACGAATTACTGTAATCAAAACATATTAATTAGTTTCCACTATATCAACTGAAAATAATACATATAACTTAAAATAAATTACTTAGATACATTCTAAAGAAATAATTTAGAGCATTTGTACAATATATCTTTTCATTTATATAAAATTTAAAATACATTACTAAATATGAGATGCATTCAAAACAAGACAATAACTATCCTGGAGATTCATTAATGTTGCAGACACAGTGTACCCAAGCCAGTACTGTTTACCTTCCCAGCATGAGAAGCAGTGATGCCAGTCAGATATGAATGCAGCCAAGCCAGTGTGTATGATGAGCAGCCTCTCTTCATGGCTGCAGCACAGACTTACAGGTAGATAATATTACAGCAGTGATGGTGCACAAGCATCTCCAGTAATAGGTGTGAGTGCGCATATACAGTTGTTAACTGTTGATGTAATCAATAGCAAAAAAATGCATATATACCAAAATGGACAATGGAAAGGCAAGTAATACAGAGGCTGAGGCTGGAGAAGTAGTCGGAGGTTAGCATGATGGTTAGAGTGTTTCCCTTATAGCCACAAGGTGCAGGGTTTCAGTCCAACATGTGGTAATTGAATAGGCTTAAAATGACCCACAAGAACAGCTAGCCTAGTACTAATCTATGAACTTATGAGAAGAGAGGTTTACTATCAAAATATCAAAGTTCAATAAAATGAACGTTCAACACATTGAACTGGAGCTGCTATTTCCTGCATACTAATTAGGTTAAAATGTCGAATCTGTTGAACAAATTAGGCAGATTCAACATTTATGTCGCATATCAAATGTGATGTCAGTGTCAGTGCAAATGTAAGTTAAACACCTACACTGACATTCACATTTTAGCAGGGGGTAAGCCCCCCCTGCACCCCCCTGTGGAGGGCTGCACTTCCCCCAAACATCTTCTGCTAGCTAAATATTCTAATTCTGAGATCTCACTGCCGTGAGGAAAGGGATACATTTCCCAGTTCACACTGTGCAGCAACTCTAGGCATAACATCGAATACATTTCAGTGAATGCACAGTTGCTGATATTTACTCTCACTTCCACTGCACCAGGATTGAATGATTTTGTTACTATAAAGCCAATACTACAATTAAATTAATTAATATATAATATACAATTTAATATAATTATTATGTAATATTATTCTACATTATTTAATATTATTTAAGTATCAATTTATGAAACAAGTTATATTATTGATATTTTTACTTATTTTAGTTTGGTTACTGGGTTAGAGATGTGCATTTTTATTGTTGTATTATAGTGTGAATGCAATCAGTGCATGTCTTTTTTCCATTTTGACACTTATCAGAATGACGTTTGTTACATTGTGTATGTAGCTTTAATGTAGCACTATTTTGGCGCCAAAGAAGTTATTTAAATGAGATTGCTACATTGTAATGGAGTTCTGAAGAACCTCGCAGTACAGCGAGTGAAAGCGTTTAACTCTTTTAATAATAAATTTTATTATTTTATTATTTAGTTCGATTTTTGTTCCTTTTGAGACCAGTTTGGTGTGTCAAGACACACAGGGGATTAGTGTTCTCTTGCTTTAGTTCTGAGTTTTAACAGGGGTAACAAGGAAATATGATCATTTAGACCCGGGGATCTGCTGGCATCCAAAACTATTTGCCAATAGGTTTCACGATATGCCAACTTAGATTCCCATGGGCCATTATCCACTAATTGGTTATTAAGTGTTAGTCTACTACTATTTAAATAGGGTTTTTCACATTTTGTGTATTTTCTGATGAAGTCTGGGAGGTGCCTGGATGAAAACGCATGTTTTGTGGAGCATTAAGTTGTTTGTATTAGCCAATAAAGAGTGGAGTTTTTCTGTCGTCGAAATCTAGCCTGTTTTGTTTACTATATATATATATATATATATATATATATATATATATATATATATATATATATATATATATATATCTCAGTAATTTATAAAATAGTCAGAGAAGAGTTTGATTCAACAGATTCATTATTTTGGAATTATTCAACTAAGCTTAATGAGAAGGCCTTTAATGATAAAGATTAATGCTTAATTTTTAGATCTGTCAGAAAATCTAATTCTTCTGTTTATTGGAAAATATATACATGGTGGTTTATTTACAGAGCTTTTGTAACTCCACATAATGTGGCTTTAATATATAACTATGGGAAAATTAAGTGTTGGAGGTGTAATGACATCTCTAACATGGATTGTTTTTATATATCTGACAGTTTAACTTATTCAAAAACTTTTGATAGGATATTTAAAATACTCTCTGGGGAAAATTTCTATAATTCTGGGATTATACCATCAAGACCTGGGAATTTATTTGGTTTAATATTATAAATTTGATCTTTTAACTCCTTGAAAGTGAATGACTTATCAATTTTTTTATCTTTGTTCTTTGGTTAATTTAAACCTTATATTGTCTTTCAAAAATTCATTGGTTATTTTATTGATTTCTAAATCTGTCTCTTTGTTATTAATTTCTTCATAATATTTCCTAAAGCATTCTAGTATATCTTTTAAATCATTCACTTTTTTGTTTTCTTATCACCTTATTTGGAAATTATTTCTTTAATATGAATAGTATTTTTTCTTAGATTTAGCAGCCAACCTGTGCAAACTTTTTGGGTTTATTGAGTATGTTTGTAATTTTACATTTTCCAGATTTATTGATATTATACGGTGAAGTACATCAATATATTTTTAATTTAATATTTGCAACTCAGCATTTGCAGATTTGTCATAAGGTTTTAAATTGGATTTTAATTTATCTATATTAGACTGCAAAGACATCATCTCCTTATCCCATTCTTTTTTTTTTTTTTACATATGTACCAATTTTTAATTCTTCCTTACAGATATTTTTTTAAAGAATCCCAGAAAATTACTTCTGAAACTTCTCCATTATTATTAATTTGATCTATTTCTTTTAGACATCATTTCTTAAAGTCTTTTTATTTTACTATATAAACAAGGATTCTGTGATAATAAATCAAATTGATTGTCTTTAATGTTAATGTAAATGTAATAGCATTGTGGTCAGATAAATGACTTGAAGTTATTAATACAGCTTCAATTTTAGTAAATAAACTACTAGAAATAAAAAAAACCTTTATCAATATTTGTCTGGGTGCCAAATCTATGAGAATAATGTGTAAAGTCAAAAGAGTTAATTGATGCAATATCATAGTTAACTCTCAAATGTTGAGAATTAATAAAATGATCTAAGTGTTTAACTACTGAGGATAGCTTAAGTATCTTATCAGTAATTGTGTCTTTACTAGAAAGAATATGGTTAAAATCTCCTGCAATAATCAATTCATCTTTTCTATATATGGTTATAATATCCAAATATTTCTTAACAACTTTGGCTCAAATTCCATGTATCCAGTAAACATTCACAAAAGTATAATTTTTTTGTCGACTTCTACTACTGCTAAACCCAACATGCCATTTTTAACTGAGTAGGTATTTAACATTTTAGGCATAGGTAATGAATTTCTCCAAAGAATAAGAGTGCTTCTCCTTTTTGATTTAAAGTGAGAGCTCACAAGAGTTGAATAATCTTTTAACATCAGTCTATCTGCATCTTCAGATAACAAATGAATTTCTTGTAAAAGATTGTGAGCTTTATGCAATTTTAAATATTTGTTTAAGCTACACCTCTCTCATAGATTATTAAGTCCATTGATGTTTAATGACAGACAATTATATGTTGACATTTTAATTTGATTTAGCTTAAAATATAATGACCAAGTACTAATAGGTGTTATGGACAGATACAAAAAAACAAAATTTCAAACTTATATACATTCAAACCTCCCATCATGGAATGAAAATTCCCTGATTTAATGATATAATCATACAAATCACATACCAGCCAACACATCCCAATGTTGCCAAGCTAAAACAGTTGCTACTGCTTCTTAATTTAAAACAATATTTTTAATGATAACTATTTAAAGCACACTCAAGTCATGTTAAAATGAAAAACAATATAAAGTGTTCATTTGAGAAATGTTAATATTTAGGATCATAGAAATATAAAGCTGGAAATGTTAATAATAAAGAATGATATTATGTATTTCTGAATATATCAAAAATATTCTAGAACTAATGCAAATCAAATTTCTCTATTTGATCAAGACATTTTCTATAGTCATTTCTTCTAATTAATCCTACTATAGAAAATACTATAAATAGTATTTATGTGGATGAAATAAATAAAACTGACAGCAGACAACACCTATAACACATTAACCTATAAACGTCATAACACCAATACATATCACAATCACTTTTAAAATAAATTTAAAGACATTGGTGAAAAGGTAAAAGTAATAGTCAGAATGTGGAAGTATAATTAAAAGGTGCTATGATTTAAAATTCCATATTTCTGTATATTGTATGTGCTTATATATGCATAATATATTTACATAGATGTGCATACATATAACTGTGTGCATGTGTTTATAAATTAGGTGACTGATATGCATATTAAGAGAGTGAATATGTTCTATTATCCATGCATGAGAGTAAGTATATAAATAAGTCAGTGTTTTTAAGTGAATGTTTGCTTGTATTATGAATGTTTGTATGTTACTATCAATACCTCTAATACTTGCAGTATACATTTAATATCTAACTTCTGCATAGGAAGCATTCTTTTATTACACTATTTTAAGTATCATGTACTTACAAATTTGCTTATAGTACTTTTCATTGCCATATTCTGAAATGTGTGGATCAAGTTTTTGTATTTTTCATGCCAATGGGAGATACAAAAATGCTTGAAGTGATTTAAAAGTCAGTTTATCATAAAATAAAAGTACATATTTCACTAACAAATGGAGAACATTTGAATAGTTAAATCTGATAATTTATATAATTTTCCAATAATTAGTGAAGTAACTCTGAATATTTAAGGCAATAGATGTTGAGAAGATTGAGATGTTTTAAGCATCTTCTCCTCTAAACTGTTTCACATAGCATAGAAGACAGATTAAATTAAAATATAAGTACAGTAGTGTATATAAATGCTGTTATATGCAAATTGATATATATAGAGAAGTCAAATAAACACATTTCTCTCAGAACAAGTTTATAATCACTGTTAATAGTTTTCAGTATAATGTCTGCAAAAATAATACTGTATAAAAAAAACTATTTTATAGCAACCGGTGTACAGAGATATAAGTCATATATTGTCCTATATAAGATATGTTAGCTTACTGCATGCTTGTTTTCAATTGTATTTTAGTAATGAAGTATTCCCTGTGTTTAGCCTTACCGTTTTGTTGCATTGTACAACTCTTTTCCTGCATCACATCAGGTGTTAGATTTCACAATTACATTTCTAGGAAAGCATTGTGACAACTGTATACTGAATAATACCAAAAGGTTACAGGGATATTTAGTTTTTCTAGGCAGTTATTTATACCTTGTGTAAATGGACCCCTTATTTATGAATAGACAAGTGTGGTCAATGTAAACAAGTATTTCAATTTGAGTGTGTTTTTGCATGTGAATTGCAATACAGCATCATTTACTTAAGTACGGATGCTTAATCTGTATTTTACCAACTTTCAGATGATTAATAGCTCTCTATAACAATATTTTAATACACTGCCACATGTTATGTATGACACATGCCATTCTCTGTTTACTATGCTATCAGCTTCATTCATACTAGGTATTTGTAAGCATTCTGTATTCCACCAAGAGTCTCGATGCTTAACTACCTCTTTTTATTACATCTCTATACTATACTATCTCTAGAAGTAACAAGATGGAAATATTGTTTTTTTTTTCATTTTCTTCACAATCAAGCAAATGATATTTTGAGGAAAATAAATAAGCATGTTTTTTATATGTGCCTGACAGCAAATATGTTCTATTTGATTTTTTTTTTAAATTTTGTTTCAGTCTAATATCAGAAGGTGGTTGTCTTCTGGTGGGGATCAGGTTGAAGAGGCATGCTTTATTTAAATATGACAGCAGCAGCTTGAAATATGACTGTGGATATTTGTGCCATACGACTATGAGCATTTGTGCCTTAATTTTAATCCCACTTTAACACCAGAAGGAGTACAAAAAGTGGCGACCTATTTTGATGTGTGGAGAGCTAGGAGACAGGTACTATTCCCTGATATGATATATGTATCCTCAGAAGCACTTGTCTTCTGAGTTTATTGTGAACTGGTGTTTCCCTAGCTCTGGGCATTAACAGTTCGATACAGCTTATTTCTTCCTTGAAATAAAATAGTAGGATTAAATTACTATACATTATTTTTTTCAGGCCATCATTGTATCAAAAGTTTGGAAAAAAGCTCTAAAATGCACCTCAGAGCATCTAGAAACCCCATGGCTTCTCAGAACTTGAGGCCCCCAGATCCCCAACTTCATGCAGTTGTTTACTCCACAGTTATCAGAGTGCTGTCTTCTTTGAAAGAACATACTGAATAAAAGAATGAATAACTTCAGATAAAAACTTACGAGTAGGACACAATGTAAGAAATAAAAGACAAGAACAAAGTAATTTGGAGTGTGCGAGTAGGCCCAGATGGCTTGGTAGCAGAGTAGGGGTAGTGCCATGGAGCCTTTCTGCCTAGAGCTCTAGTTTAACTAAGACCAGCCCTTCACACAAGTGCCAAAGGGCTGGATCAGCTTGTCTCTAACGAATCAAGTATACAGTCATAAAAATGTCCAATATGTTTTTTTTTTGTTTGTTTTTTTTTTCCTTCTTGAGGACTGTATCTCTGGCCTGGTTACATATAATGTTTCCACCCATGATTTGTCTAACTTCTGCTAGACTTCATTTTCTCATGATGTTTCACAGCAAAAATATTCATCAACTGCCCTGCAACCTTTTGGCTTCCAAGTTGTTGGGAGTGCCACATGTCCCAAGAGCTGACTGGAGGAGACGTTCTCTGGCATACCAATGAGAGAACCAGCGTAAGCTATCAGTTTCTGGAGGTTGCATTGCTGCCAGTAGGACTACTATCATGACAGAGATGACCATCAACCTTTGGAATGCAAACCTTCTATGTAGCATTATATAATGTTTGTCTATGTTTATCTAAAATGCAAGTGACTTTATAAGCAAGTGTTTGCATAACTAAGGTATGTTGTGCAGGAGATTCGGCAGTGCTTGTGAAGATCCAAAAAAGAGTGTCTTTGGTTTCATTACTGTGGGGCTCTATTCCAGCTTATAAAGCACTGCAATAGCAATGGCTCCAATATCTCACATAATATAGAAGCTATGCTAAGACGGCTATCCAAGATGTTAAACATATTAATGTTTTGTTTACTTTTTTTTTTCTTTCATGAGTACAGGATATGCCAGCATGTCATTAAACAGCATAAGGAGCTTTCATCCAGGAATCCCTATAATTACTTTTATAAATTCTGCTGCATTTTTCTTCCATTTTGAAGACAATATTCACACATATAAGCATTTACTACACATATAGATATTAATTCACTGATTGTAATAACCCTTACTATTCTTAGTAAAAAAAAAATGGGTGATATTTTATAAGAAATTAGTTCAAACATCATTTAGTTTCATTGAATAAACTAAGATCCAACATTTTTATATTTCAATGGCAATGTCAAACGTTCAGATTTCATAATGTGAGATATGTCTTTTAAAATTAAGATCTCCTAAAAAATGGAACAAATTACTATCCCACTGAGACTCTGTTGTCTGTAAAGCCTTATCTGAATTTAATAAAGGCTCCATTATATGACTGCATGTATGATTAATGTAGGAAATATAGATGATTTTAATATTAGTCAGATAATGCAGATTATCCAGCCAAAGCAAGAAATAATGATTTATTCCTACATTCATGTGATATTTGTAATGTATTTGGTATTGTCAGTAAAACATTATTTTCTCAAAATCAGTTATAGTGGTTCAGGCAGCAAGTAATGACTTAATTGCAGCTCTGTAAATTGTGCATACCAGAAGTATAATTTCTGTGAGTTATTGTCCCATCATCTACAGAAATTCTCTTCCTTTTTAGCCCTTTATTAAGCACCTGCTCCATTAAATGAATAATTAACCGCATGTTTACATGCACTAGTTTCTTGTGCATCAGCATTTGCTGGCTAAATAAATAGTTTAGAAAACAAGCTTAGGGATTCTGTCTTTCTGTAGGCAGCCAGAGTTGTCACATCAGAGCTTATGACTAATTAACTGAGAGAGTCTGAGACTTTCAGCAGATCTTGGGGCAGTCATTAAAATTCAAGAGAACAACAGAACATTTAAATTATTATTATCAGTTCTGATCAACAATGTATGCAAAATGGGATTTGTTTTTTATTAATCTTCAGCTCAAAAGGCTTGCTGACTTATTTTATTGGATTGTTGTATCACTGTTGGCATACAATACTTGTTTCTCTTAATGATTACTGGTTTTACTGACTTCATTTGTCAGTAGGGCTGACAGAACAACTATTCTGAAAATATGTTCATATATTTTAATGGCTGATACAATGTAATAATGTATACAAAGTGCTGTTGAACTGATTTTCATACAGCTGAAACAGCAGAGTGAAGAGATAGCTCTGTATGGAGCATTGTAATCAGGTTTCCTATCATAACCAGCTAATTATGTGTTTGAGATATGGAGGCCAAGAAAATCACCTAGAGAGGGAAGGGGTTATGATATAAAACCTGATCATAATTCTTCATAGTGCATGGAGCTTTCTCTGCTCTGTGTACTACTAGTTACACAAGAACAAAAAAAAAACCTCTTGTTTTGCCAGCTTTTGAAGAAGAGTGGTGTCAGAAAAGTAGCATAACATATTGTTTTGTGGTAAGACAGATTACTGGCCCAGAGAGCAGGCAGAAAGTAACTTGTTTTTAATTCTGCCACTGTCGTTTGCTGGCCGGCACTAGTAGGTTTATCTGAGTAGAGCAATGCCCAGTCTTCATAGGTTCATAGATTAGTACTAGGCTAACTGCCCTTGTGGGCCATTTTCAGCCTAGCCAATTACCCCATGTGAGAATCAAACCCTGCACCTTATGTTTGTAAGATAAACACCTTAACCATTATGCCAACCTCCCACCCAAAAAAATAAACAGCCTCTGCAAGTCTTGAACCCAGAACCCTGCACACCACAGCCAAAGTGATTTACCACAATGCCATGTCTGATATTAACAACTGAAGCACGGGAGCTTAGCAGTCTACAGAATGACTTAACTGGTTTATCGTTTTTGTGATATCAGAGCATAATTACTGCTCTCCATGCACTACATATATGACATTCACAATCACCCCAGTTTGTAGCTGCTTGCAAAGGGTAGAAAAGGCTAAATAAATTAAATGAAAATTCTGATGAAAAGTATATTTGTTCATATTAGTACATTTTCAACAAATTAAATATCTTTATTTTATTTCATGGTCACAAACTGTTCACACATTTTATTTCTGATAGTATTTTCTAAATAGCTTTATTTATTTTGCCAAATTCCATAAAATTATAAATTTTTATAGTGATAATATAATTGTGTTTGCATACATATACATTTGTGTTGTAAGTGCATGTTTGTTTCTATTTGTGCATGTGTGTGCACATGCACACCATAGAAGCTTTTTGATAAGCAAAGATGTGGACAAAATAGTAAACAGTAACTTATTTGGCAAGCTAATGTCACATAGTCTCTCTAGTATTTTCTTATAGAATTTAAAAAAAAAATGGAAGTCACTGAGAATATTGTCGTTGTGCAATATAAGTAAGTTAAACATGAAGAGCCTTGTTGTGTGCTAACTTTATCTTTAACTAGTCCAATATATGCCTGCTCAGTCAGTGTGACATGCTGCCCAAAGAGTAGTCCTTGTACTCCAAGGACCACTTACCAAGTTGGCCATTGTCCTTTCACTTGACCAACAGATTACATTGTATATGCCAGTCACTAAGTTCTCCTAGCGTCCTGGTTTCTGCATTCAGTAAATGAAAGAAAACCTGTTTTACTTTGTGCCTGTTTCTAAATTGCTCTGTACCAGCTATAAACTGATTGCTCTCTGCAAAAACTGAACTGAGGGTGGGAAGCCTAGTCAAGCGATGTCTCTATAAATTGGTTGAACAATTTCTCTAACTCCTCCAAATCCAGCATGAGCTTATTTTGGTTTCACATAATTAATTTATAGCCACATATCAAGGCATTAAATTCCTTATTTGACTGGATCCTAGTATCAGACCCTAGTAAATTCACCACCACAAGTACAGTGTCAGGGTCTCAGTGACCAACTTCCAATCAATACAACCAGACATCTTGCACATACACTTAAACAGCATGTTTAAAAAAAACTACTCAAAACCTGTCCAAGTTTAACCCAGAAATATACATTACTACTCTATCATCTAGTAACTGTACTATCCTAAAAACCTATCCTTAGATGATGCTGTAAATGATTTCAATACAACTTTTCTAAATATCCTAAATAGCCTTGCACCTTTTACCAGGAAGAGACCAAAAACAAATAATGCAATTTGGCTATCCAAAAAGAATAGAATGGTAATGCAGGATAGAGAAAAGTGTGGAAAGAATAGCAAAAATATAAAACAGAACAATATATTGAAAAATTTGGTATGCTCCTCAACTGTACTAAAAAAACAAATACATGAAAACAAAATACCATATAATGTTAAAATAGCCTTCTCCTTATTTCTAGACTTGTCTTAAGCCTTCAACAGTTTGTCACAGCAAAGTTCTACTTCAAATAGCTTCGCTAGTTCTATCTCATCCCACACTACTTTGGTTCAAAGGTTGCTTGTCCATTAGGTATCATTCAGGTAAATGGCACTCCAGGCTCTCTCCATACCTCTGAATCACCATCAGTGTACCACAAAATACCATACTGTAACAACATTCAGAACAATAGGAAGCACAACCCTAAAAATTCTGGCCAACCATTAAAGAAATCTTACATCAGAGCCAAAACTTCAACCCTATCCCCTCTTCCAATAACTCACCACTCAAAACGACAATAAAAATTCAACTCTTATTTTGCAGATAGACCCGAACAAAGGATTCCTCAATGGCCATATATCACCACATCCATTTTCACTTTCAAACCTATTCTGCATCCTCTATAAAACTACTCTTAAACAAACTCAGACTGTGCTCTACTTCAGCTGGTGACTTTCCAAGTGAGTACCATAAAATAGCAGCTAATAGCATTGCCTATTCTTTCTCAGTCTTATAAATAGGTCAGTCCAATAATCTGACATTCCATCTCACTGTAAAAATCACAGATTATCTCTCTTCACAAAGGAGGAAATTCAATACACATTGCTAACGTTAGACCTACAGGAATCGTATCCCTCCCTCTCCATAATACTTGCAAAATGTATTCAAAAACAATTGCTAAACTATCTCCTGCAGCAAGAACTCCTAACTCCCACACAAAAATAGCTTCTTCCCCCTCCCATGGCACTAATGCTGCACTTCTCACCTTTCTAGATTCTGTCAGTAATGACAGAGATAATGTTAAAATAGCCTCCTCCTTATTTCTAGACTTGTCTTAAGCCTTCAACAGTTTGTCACAGCAAAGTTCTACTTCAAATAGCTTTGCTAGTTCTATCTCATCCCACACTACTATGGTTCAAAGGTTACTTGTCCATTAGGTATCACTCATGTAAATGGCACTCCAGGCTCTCTCCATACCTCTGAATCACCATCAGTGTACCACAATGCTATATCCTTGGCCCACTTCTCTTTAATATTCTCATCAACAGCCTCCACACACCCACATAACAAGGCTCTCAAATATAATACACAGATGGATCCACACTCATATACACACTAGACAACCTGGTACATCCCCCCAAAAATTACTCAAGAAACTTTAACAGCTACTGAAACATGGCTTTGTAACTCACAACTCATGGTCAACCCCTTCCCCCACCAAAAAAAATAAATAAAAAAAATAAGAAACTACTTATTTTTTCCCAAAATCTCTCTCTCTCATGAAAAAAAAAATAAAATCCTCTTTCTTAATAATACAAACACTGAAGTCAGTTCTCATAGCAAATTATTCTAATGATAGCAGATGATCTTAAATTCAACCTGAATATGCAGAATTGCATAAAAAACTGATCAAAAACTAGGGATGGTGTATAGAGCCAATAACCTTCTCACCAATGCACCTGAAACTACACTTGCCACTACTTACTTCCTCCCCTCCCTACTTTACAGGGCACCCATCGTTACTATCCTCCAGGCATCATAATGATCAAAATTTAGATAATGCTATAATAAAGTGGCTACATTTGGAACAAATATCCACCACTGTATAGCACTGAAAAGCCTAACATGGTTAGAACTACCCCATCAACTAACATACCCACCTTCTTACCACCAGTAAAATTATCCAGCATCCGTCTGCTTGTCTAGCACTAAATACCATTCTACTCAAGTATGTCCCTACTCAGTTATTAAGATCCATTGATCAGAAACTGCTCTCTGTCCACAAACCTATCAAATCTGCTGGGAATGGTCTGTACTCATACCATGTTTCTAAGGTCTGAAACTCCTTACCTATATCCATCAGGTCAATACTCTCCCTCCAGTCCTTTAAAAATATTTTGAAGGACCCCCAGCCAAAAGCTGGCTCTGTTCTTGCTCAACCCCAGGATAAACTATATCTCTAAGCATGAACAAGTAGCTCTTCATACCGTACATCCTTGCTCATTCTTTTTCATTCACTTCTTAACTACAATTAGTTTCTTTTCCCTTCTCCTTATGTCGTAACCCTGTCCATTTCCCCCTCACTTCATATTGCAATTCCTGTTTGTTTTATACTTAATTATTTTTATTTTTTCTAAGCTAGCTAAAATTTATCTTAATATTAAATCATTGTCATTTAAGTTGTATCCATTTTCAATAAATAGTGTTACATTATCAGCCAGATTCTATAACGTCTACACGGTCTGTTTATACCATGCATTATGCACAGAGTAGCAAATGCTTGTAGATTTGTATTTGGATACTCCTTCTGGGCCCATGTCATTTGCTCACTCAACTGAGTGCAGTGAGATCATATTCTGATTTCAGGCACTCCTACTGTGTACAAAGAGAGCATTTGGGAAGGACAACCCATGTAGCCTCTTAATCCTGCTCTGCTCCTTCCCTCAAAAAAAAAAAAAAAATATATATATATATATATATATATATATATATATATATATATATATATATATATATATATATACATCTTATTCATCTGCTCTTACTGTAACTGTCTTAGTTGCTCTTCTGCGTGCTGTTATCTGTTCAGTCGCTCTTACTCTGCACTTATTACTGCTTGTTAGTAGCCTTCTAATTTACTGCCTTCTGCACTTGTTTTTTAGTCATTTGTTAATTTAATTGCATTTATTTGAACTGTATTTGCCGTAGTGTTGCTACACGCTCGGGTGTGCTGGCCTGCACTACAATTTGAATTGTATTTACTGCTGTTTTAACTGCTTTTCTGTAACAAAAAAAAAAATCTAAGCTTGTTTCCTGCCTTTCCTGTAACTAGTCAAGTCCAGATACAGGCTTGCTGTATCCAGGACTGTTGGTAAGTTTCTGAGCCCCCCCCAAGCCTTTCTGTGTTGGAGGGAAGCCTTCTAACTTATCAGTGGGAGTGGTAAGCACTAGGTAGCCTATTTACCATGGGAAGAGTGGGTTTTGGCCCTGAAATTGTAGTTCATTGGCCATTTGGGCAGTTTTTCCATCTCTGTCTACTTTCTGGTTAAAAGCCTGTTTTGCGTTTGGTCCCCGCCTTTCCTATAACTAGTTTAATCCAGGTGCAGATTTGCTGTATCCAGGATTGTTGGTAAGCTTCTGAGCCCCCCAAGCCCTTCTGTGTTGGAGAGAAGCCTTCTAGCTTATCAGTGGGAGTGGTAAGCACTAGGTAACCTATCTACCACAGGAGAAGTGGTTTCTGGCCCAGAAATTATAGTTTATTGGCTGTTTGGGAAGCTTTTCCATCTCTTTCAACCTTCTGATTTAAAAGCCTGTGTTTGCACTTGTTTCCTGCCTTTCCTGTTAATAATCTACTCCAGGTACAGATTTGCTGTATCCAGGACTCCTTGTAAGCTTCTCAGCCCCCCCAAGCCTTTCTATGTTGGAGGGAAGCCTTCTAGCTCATCAGTGGGAGTGGTAAGCATCAGGTAGCCTATCTACCACAAGAGGAGTGGTCCCTGGCCCAGAAATTGTAGCTATTGGCTGTTTGAGCAGATTTTTTCCATCTCTTTCAACTTTCTGGTTTGAAAGCCGCACTTGTGTCTGTTTCCTGCCTTTCGTATAACTAGCCTAGTCCGGTTACAGAGTTGCTGTATCCAGGATTGTTAGCAAGCTTCTAAGCCACCAAGCCTTTCTGTGTTGGAGAAAAGCCTTCTAGCTTATCAGTGGGAGTGGTAAGCACTAGGTAGCCTATCCTCCACAGGAAAAGTGAGTTTTGACCCAGAAATTGTAGTTTATTTGGCCGTTTGGGCAGTTTTCCATCTCTTTCAACTTGCTGACTTAAAAGCCTATGTTTGTACTTGTTCCCCACCTTTCCTGTAACTAGTCTAGTCCAGGTAACAATTTGCTGTATTCCAGGACTCCTTGTAAAGCTTCTGAGCCCCCCAAGCCTTTCTGTGTTGGAGGGAAGCCTTCTAGCTTATCAGTGGGATTGGTAAGCATTAGGTAACCTATCTACCACAAGAGGAGTGGTTCCTGGCCCAGAAATTGTAGCTATTGGCCGTTTGGGCAATTTTTTTCCAGCTCTTTCAATGTTTTGGTTTAAAATCCGCACTTGCGCTTGTTTCCCACCTTTCCTGTAACTAGCCTAGTCCAGATACAGAGTTGCTGTATCCAGGACTGTTGGTAAGCTTCTGAGCCCTGCAAGACTTTCTGTGTTGGAGGAAAGCCTTCTAGCTTATCAGCGGGAGTGGTAAGCACTAGGTAGCCTGTCTACCACAAGATGAGAGGTTCTTGGCCCAGAAATTGTAGTTTATTGACCATTTGCACAGTTTGTCCATCTCTTTCAACTTTCTGGTTTAAAAGACCACATCTGCGCTTGTTTCCCATCTTTCCTGTAACTAATCTACTGGTAGCACTAGAAAGCCTTAAACTGATACAAGCCTTCTAGCTTAGGAGAGAGAATTTGGAGTTATTAAGTATCAGTTTTCTGTGCTTTCTTGCTGTACTTAACTGTTTTCTGCCTAAACACAGATTTTCCAGCATTTATTGTGATTTAAAAGCTTGTTTTTTTCACATATTGTACTTATTTGACTGCCTGCACTTTTAAAAAGTTGTTTTTTGTTTAAATAATTTGTTTAACTGTTGTAGGCTACACACTAAAGTGCAATAGCCTTTTCTGATCGTTTGTAGTCATTTAAAGCTCTTTTAAGTGTATTTTTTTACTGTTTTTGCCTTATCTTTTCAAAAAAAAAAATCTTGTTTCTCACCTTTCTAAGCTAGTATAGTCCAGTTTTCAGGCTAGTGCTGAATTCAGGGCTGTGATACTAGTTTCTGAGTTGACAATGCCTTACTTTAATAGAAGGAAGTTTTTCTGTTCACCTGTGAGAGAGGGGAGCTTTGAGCAACCTATCTGTCCCTGGAGGAGTGGTTACAGTCCAGAAGTTAGTAGTTTATTGGCCATTTTGGGCTAATTTCTATCTCTTTAATTTCCCTACTATAAAAACTGTGTTTGCACGGTTTTGCGCAGTGGGCAGTGCCAGTTAGCTACGGTTATATTATTCCCGGATCCACTAAGTCTCCTCTTCAGTTTTTCCCTTGAAACTAGTCTAACTCTCAACCTAAGCACTCAAAAAGCATCTTACAGCCCAGAACTTGCTCAGACCTAATAGCAAGCACTAATATATCCTGACACTGATTGCCCAGCAGGGCAAGGCTCTTTATTCACCCCTCACCAGCCAAGCGACTAAGCAGCTCACCCTACTATTCAGGCATGACCAAAGGGCAACTTCAGGTGCACTCTCCAGTACAGCTGGTGAATCTGGGTATCCTGAGGCAATGTTACAACTGCCTCATGTACACAGACAACCCTCTCCTCTTACCACAAAACACTAACATATGTGAGAGATGCAATTATACAGCCATACTGGAAGCTAAGCTGTCTCCTCCCAGGACTGGAACAGACAGTCAAGAGGAGAAGGTTAACACTAGTACCACAACTCCAGCCGCACACAGACCTACTAAAACAGCACTGGCAAAAAATACATATAAATGCACAAAATCATACTCGGAGGCTCTAAATAAAAACCTACAAAAGCATCAGAGACCTCCAAAGCAGACAACCAAACAACCTGCACTTCTCGTCGCAAACCAGACAACACATAAAACACAAAATCAGTGTGCCGCACAATCACAGCTCTTAAGGCGAAATAACATACCTAACACACTAGTAATAGGTGACTCTATAGTCAGACACACTGACGTCCCACTCACTAGGCTGGACAAGCAGAAGGTTACTGTTAACTGCCTGTCGGGAGCCAGAATCTGCCGCATAACACAAGCACTCAGGTCACTCCAGAACAAGTACAAATATGACTCTGTCATTGTACATGTTGGTGTGAATGACCTGAGATGTACCTCCTTGGACTACATGAAAAGAGACATGGAAGCGCTCTCTGATCATGTAGCCCAGGCTGGTATGACCCTGACCCTGAGTAGCATCCTGCCCTCACCAAGAATGATACCTCAGTATAAAGAAAAACTGATTAATTTCAACAATTGGCTAAACTTCTGGTGTCATTCAAACGGGATCCAGTGTCTGTCAGCCTGGGATGACATGCTCGACAAGCCGCATTGCTTCACAAGAGATAGCTTGTACCTATCATCCTAGGCTTTCGAATACCGGCCAAGGCTCTTGCTGCCCCCATAGTGCCTTTTGTAGGCAAGGCTCAAAAGTCAAACCCACCTCCATAAACAGCACAATTAACAAAAAACTGAGGGTTATGCTACTCAACACCAGGAGTTTAAATCTCAAAATGCATGCACTTGAAGCACTCAGTATGGAGAACGTTGACATCAGTGCAGTAACTGAAACCTGGTTCAAGGCTCCAGAGAGCACCCCAGCACTACCGGGCTACAACTCATACCACACGTTTTGGCCACAGAATACAGATCGAAACACAAAAGGAGGGGGGTGTATCCATATTCATCAAGGATACCTACACCTCCAGGTTAGTGGCGCAGCATACCTCTGAGATCATCCATGTGCAACTAACATCAGACAAATCTGCAATGCAAATTGTGGCCTGCTACAGATCACCCTCCATGACCCAGGACCACCACTCCACCTTTCTGGAGACACTGGAAAACATGAAGGTCCTACCAAACACCCTGATATTGGGCAATTTCAATTACCCTACCATTCACTGGGAAAACTACTCGAGTACAAATTCTCAGGCCCAGCGCTTCCTGGAATTCATCAACTCAAACACCCTGGATCAGCTGGTAAACTCCCCTACCAGAGGTGAAAACATATTGGACCTGGTCATCACCAACATGGGCGACAGGTGTTCCACACCGGAGGTCAACCCATCACTGGTTAGATCAGACCATAAACTAATCACTCTGGATGTCCACACCCCACCACCACCCCCAACTAAGGAAACCACAGTAAAAAACTTTTCTAAAGCAAACTTCACCTTACTTAAGACAGAGGCAGTAAGTTTCACAGCTCCCACACTAAAGAATAATGCTGCCCAAGATGCAGAAACCTTTACAAATGCACTCTATGAGCACTTACAAGTATGCATGGATCATGCCATCCCTAGCAAAACCAAGACTCACTCCTCTAAGAGAAGGAAACCAGTTTGGTGGACCCCTGCAATAAACAGGCTATACAATAGGAGGAAACTAGTTCAGAAAAAAAGCAAATCCCAAAAAGGAAAGACATCCCTGATCAGTATCAGTAAGAAACTGAGGTCCCTCATGAAATCATCCAAGGCTAACTTTGAAAGAAAAATAGCCAAGGATTCAAAAGATAACCACAAAGCCTTCTTTAGCTATGTTAAGTATCTAAGTGGCAACTCACAGATATGCAATGAACTAGTGTAAAATAGCACAAAATATACTGAACCTACTGATATTGCCAACATCCTGGCAGATAGATTAAGTGCAAACTTCACCACCCTCTCACCTCCAAAAGGGCCCACAACAATACCAGAAAAGTGTAGTGTCCCAAAAATCACAGACGCACAGGTGAAAACAGCCCTTTCAAAAGCCAAAAACACAGCATCAATGGGACTAGATGGTGTACCAGGCTGCGTCTTGCACGAACTACAGAACAATCTAACCCCCAACCTAAACATGCTGTTCAACCTCAGCCTCTCCACAGGCTATGTGCTCATAGAATTGCGCATAGCAACGGTTATTCCTCTCCACAAAGGAGGGGCCACAACTGACCCTGGTAACTATTGCCCCATAACCCTGACTAACCTGGTCTGCAAGGCTATGGAGCGCATCATCATGGAACTCATTAACAAAGACATTAGGAACCTCCAAACACTTGACCCGACCTAGTTCGGCTTTGTTAAGGGCAGATCATGCCTACTAAACCTGGTTGACTTCTTCGAGACAGTCACCAAGGCCATAGACGAGGGAAAGGTGGTTCACACAGCCTACCTTGACCTCGCCAAGGCTTTCAACACCATTCCCCACTCGGGTATTACAGAAAAACTCACCAGCCTGAACATAAACCTCTACGTCAAGAGATGGGTTGCCAACTGGCTTACAGACAGAACTCACACGGTAAGAATAGCGGGCTACAGGTCTGACTCCAAACCAGTCACAAGTGGTGTCCTGCAAGGCTCGGTACTGGTACCCTTACTGTTCGGCATATACTTTTCAGAAGTACAGGCAAACACAGGAGGACTATGGCTAACCATGTTCGCCGATGACTGCAAACTGGAAGCCATACTTGACTCTCCGGCTGACACAGACATCCTCCTAAAGGGCCTTACTGAGACAGACATCTGGTGTCAAAGTCATGGCCTCAAGCTAAATGCCAACAAATGAATAGTCATCCAATTTGGGAAAAACAAAACACCCACGAATTACCACGTAGGTGGCAGCCCCCTTAATACAGAAGAGGTAATATGAGATCTGGGGACCCAGGTAGATAGTAATTTCTCCTTTGACAATCATATTGCCAAAGTAGTTAGGAAATCCTTCTATGTGGCCCATCTAATTACTAAAGGGTTCACATCTAAAAATAAAGAGGTTATAGTGCCCCTCTACTCGTCACTCATTAGACCCGTCATAGAGTACAATGCCCCATTTGGGATGTATCTCACAAGACACTTCCAACAGCTGGAAAGACCACAAATGTACCTCACCAAGAGGATTACTGGTCTCAAACATATGCCCTATGCAGCCCGACTAAAAAAACTCTGGCTGTACTCAGTGGCATATCACTTACTCAGAGGTGATCTCTGCCTGACTTACAAAGCCATGTCCAACTCAGAATTGATTGACATGCTCCACCTAAAGAAATCCAAGTCACTGTGAGCCACGCGCTCTACTGAGCTAAACCTAACCACAACAATAAATAGAACATGCTGGAGCGATAGATTCCTGTCAGGGACTCCCCATGCTTTGGAACAAAATTCCAAATGACATCAGGCAGAGCCCCTCACTAACAGTCTTCAAGAGAAACCTTGACGAGTGGATGGGTAACAGAAAATACACCCCTGGGATCCCTACATTAGCTCTGCTTGACAGAGGAACAGTTAATTAATCAATGGAGTGGCGAAAGCTGACACACTCTGGCTAGGCTTATAAATGCCCTCAGGCAAATAGCCTAGTACCTACCTATGAACCTATGAACCTATTCAGTAAGCAGCTCTACATGGTGTGTAGAGCTGTGCAGAGCTGTGCAAACAAGGTCAACACTGTGGCATGCTAATTACAGCATAAGCAGCTGAACTGTATGTGTGAATAAACCATTCCAAGATGGAGGAGTTATTCAATACGCTATAAAGCAACCATGTAGACTAACTGCTGGTTTTCCCTGCTAATTCCAAAACCTATTGGAATATGGCCATGGAAAGGAGCCTACACAGAAACAATGGTAGATGCTGCTGTTGCTTTAATTCATGCGTACATGCAACAGGCTTAAGTCTATGCTGCTGCAACTGCTAATAGACTACAGCCAAGAAGAAGAATATTCAGATCCTAGTTGACTTATCACAATCTACATGACACAGAAATTGTAGAGCACTACAGGGTAAATAGAGGTACACTACAGGAACTCTAGAACCTCTGTCCTCCTCAGCTCAGACCCAGGGCAAACCAAGGGAAACTCATCCCAGTGGAGACAAAGGTATGTGTAGTACTTAGAATTTTAGCTACACATATCTTTCAGAGACCAACAGGGGACATGCTCAGGATGTCAAAGGCATCAGCATCAAGGATCCCCCTTCAATTCCTGAATGCTATGCTCCAACATGCCAGAGACCACATATATTTTCCCCATACCCCTGAGGACTGGCCAGAAATATGCAGAAGTTCTACCCTGTAGCACATTACCCTGAAGTACTGGGTGCTATACATAGCACACATATAGAAATTAAAGCACCACCCATGGAACAGGGAAGGCTCTACATTAATAGAAAGGGCTTCCACTCTATTAACTGCCAAGTCATGCGTAATACGAAAGGAATCATCTTGAACATGTGTGCTGGCAACCCAGGTAGTTACCACAACTCACATATCTGGCACACCACCCAACTGTATCAGGTGTTAACTAGGTGGGGATATCCCACATGGTCATTTACTGGGGGATGCAGGTTATGCACTGGAACCATGGCTAATGACACCCATCAGGAATGCATGCACATCTGCTGAAGAACACCATAATGAGGCATGTGCTCAAACCAGAAATATCATAGAGCATGTGTCTGGGCTGCTGAAGTCTCGGTTCCAGTGCCTAGATGCATCTGGGGGAGCCCTGCAGTACAGCCCACGTACCTGTACTGAATCAGTCACTGTATGTGTCATACTACACAATATCATCCTGAGAAAACAGCTTCAGCAGGATCAACAAGGGGAAGGGGCACACATCCCCACCACTAATGACAAGGTCACCATAGCCACACACAGGAGAAGAGTCAAAGGGGGAACCAGCAGCTGCTGTGGGTATAGGCAGACACAGGCATGCTCAATATACCTTTGCATTGGCTAAGAGACAACGCATAGCACACTCACTCACCACCTAAAGGGCTAAAACCTTCCTCCTATGCACATACATATAGTAACATTGATGCCAGGCAATGCTCACGACCTTTACCTACCCATGTAATGGTTGTGTACTGCTAGCATCAGACAGAGACAACCCTGAAATAAAACTGTTGCAACTGCTGGATTTACAAGGTAAGTGTTGAACATGGAGTGTATTGTGTAATAATATGAATGACTGGCATATCCTTGCATGCTATTACTTGGTAATGTAAGCAAGTAAAAGATGGGTGATTTGTACAGAAATGAGCTTAATATGTGACAACAGAGACTTATTTTACTTATATATGTCCATTATTAAGTAATAGGCCTTGGAAATCAAATATGTACACAGTCATACCTATCAAAGGTATTGCTGGTCACTGCATGCTCTCAGTTTACCACCATACATTTGTACTGAAAAATTGTTAAAGAGAAAAGTTAGTAATGAGACACATTTCAGTTTCAGATGTCACATCCCTCACAAGGTCATTAACAGTACTGATGCAAAAAAGTGTGATGCTATCTACTGTCTAACTATCTAAGACCAATATAAGTCAAAGGTAGAATTATCAATTCAACATCACAAATGCAGACATACTAAGTACTAAGTCAGCTATGGACCCTGAGCATCAGACACAAAGCTTATGTATCCCTAAATCCAAAAGATAGCAAACAGGGATGTAGCACAGTTATCATCACTTGCACAGAGTGTTGTGTGGAGGGACAGGAAGCCTAGGCTAACACAAAAGGTTGGTGAGTGTGTGTGAGTAAGAAAGAGAAGCAGGCAGACATTTGGATAAAGTAACAAATGGCTGGTGAGACAAAATAAGTTTTAAGCTTCACGGCTGAACCATGTAACTGTTGTATGTGTGTCTGCAAGGGTCCTTCAGGCGAAACTGGTGTGTGAGTGTCTGCATGAACATAGCCAAGTTCTGTGCTAGCTTTGCATCCTGGTATGTCAAACAGGTGTGAGCCATGCATGATAGAGCTGGCAGTTCATCATTTTCATACCCAACCATGAGAACGGCTCTGCCAATAGTTGCACTGGCACATCCACACCCACGGTCTGATGTGCTGCTGCTACCTGAACATGACTGACGTCTGCTGGAAGAGCTCCCTGCATGAGGACACCCAGGACCATGATCCCATGACCTGCCACATCTGGGTGTGAGCAGCTCAACCACAGATGGAGCAGTGGAAGTACTGCCACTATGGGAGCATGATCAGGCATGGCCATGTTGGCTAACAGCAGATGATGTGGCTGACCTATGCCCATGAGGATGTCACCCCCCTCCCAGCAGATGTTCCACCATAGACACTGCCTGTTCCAACATAGCATTCATCCGATCCACTGACTTGACAACACAGTGGAAGCAGTCACGCATGTCTAGCCTGTGCCACATCTACAACTCTAATCTTTTCTCTGAAGGACCTATGGGAACATGCCTGTGCCTCCATAATGGCCCTAACATACATTGAATGGCACAGGAAGAGACACCTGGATCAGGTGGAGAATGGACAGCAAGCCTCCTCTGAGCACCCCTAACAACCCTCATGCATAGCACCTCACCCACACTCTGGCTGCAGCCAGAGTAAACAGGCACTGAAGCCACAGTAACCACAGTTCTCAGATAGATTGTCTCACCCTCCACCAGTTCATTATCTGAGGGCTCACTGGAATGGGCTGGCATAGGTCTATGGGCTGTGTCCAATGGAATTACCGGGGATGGCTGTATGTCAACCTCAGTGTCAGATTCAACCTCTGCACCCCCCAACTGTGCTTCTGTTTGGCCACCATCATCTTCAGAGTCTGCTGATACTTTTACATCAGGTGGTAGAAGTCCCACATGTCCACTGTGAGGAACACCTGTGGTAATAAGCAACAAACAAATGAAAAATGAATACCTACACTACTATACTTCAATATATGCTAACAAACTAACAGTGGTGCCACTATTACAGACAGTACAGCAATACACACAACAGTCCTGACACCAACATCACACACTAAATATTTCTTTGAACTGCTCATCAGTACTGACACAAAAGCGTTTGGCTTACCATGTAAAGATGATAGTCTGCTCCCTTTGTTGGATGGCCTTGGAAGAAGTTAAGCAAAAAGTAAGGACAACATCACCCCAATTAACAATAACAAAGGGGGTAAAACATTTTGCCCTTTATATGTCGATTAACTATACTTTCAGCAAAAACTTGGATGACAAGTCCATCCTAAGCCCCATGTGTAATCATATTTTACTATACAAGAGCATTTAACAATGGAGATACATAAGCCTACCTGGAAGCTCCTCCTGAGACATACTTACTGTCCCTGAAAGTGTAGCACCAATGTCATAGACATGTTGTTCTGCACTTTTCTGGGAGCTGTCTGGATCCCTGACAGTGGACAGGAACTCTTCATTTGCTGTTAATGGTGGTTCTGTAACAGGACCCCCCCAGGTACCCATCCAATCATGGTCCACTGCAGCTGCTCTCCTCCATGCAGATGATATCATGTCAGTGGCCCTTTGGCACACCTGATCGTATGTCCTGCTGTGGCCACCTACTGCTTTCACATCTGCAACTATCTGCTGCTACATTTGCATTGTGCCTGACATATCTCCATGCACCCTCTCAAGCAGAAAGGCACCATTTTGCCTAAGAGCTTCCATAATAACCTGATTCTCAGGGTCACTGAAGTTTGGTTTTCAGGGATTGAGACACCTGGATGGCATTGTCCTAGGTGTCCTAAAACATAATAGAAGGATAATACACATAAGTATCACATAACTAAAACCTACCTGTCCCCAGATAAAACAGAAAAGGGAGCATTTCAGTATTACCCACTGGAGAGACATAAAACAGTCTAGATATTTGAAATATGAACAGCAAGAATTGTATGGTTGTAACATTGGTTGTAACATATTACAATCACACACAAAACAAGACTGGATGCAAAACAAGGGAGAGTAACAATAGCAATATATCCTTGTTTGTTACAAAACAGAAATGCAGCTTTGCTCCACCCCCCCAAAAGAATAGACAAATGATACATTCTGCTAACAAACCATCAGTGAAATGATAAAGGTGCTATCAAATGAACTGTCCCTGAAACACGTGTATAGATTTAATACATAATTGCTTTACACTATTGTCAATCATATATGCTTGTAAAATGCCTTGACAAACATGCCCATGCCATCAGTGCACTTTTAAGTAATGCATACAGACAACAATAGCATTTGCTTATTAATATATTTATATAACAACAGATTTTTCTTAAATTACATTTTAGCATCTGCAATACATAGCTGAAAAATGCAAACATACCTTCTTAAATTCAGTAGTCTTTTGTACAGCTACATCCCAAAGTAATAGCCTCTTCTGTGTTCTTCACATAAACAAGTCTCCTCACATTCAGGTTGCCTAGCTACATGGTTGTCTTTTTATTGTGAAGATTCAGAGATGTTAGCGGGGTGAATATGCAAATGAGATGTGAACTCAATTGCTGAATCCCAAACATTTGGCTGCATGTAGCAAATCTAAACATAGTACAGGTACTCCCTCAGTGTTTGTTGCTAAATGAATGCAACTGTCAATGATTACTGGTAGGGAAAGGAAAACACAACAGCAATGCAGACTGCCCTACCTCCAATGAGTGTTTCAGGTTATACTTACAAAGTATACATAAGTCATTTTATCATGATGCTTAGCAGTGTGCAAACTAGACAAGTGGTCTACACAGAAGGCAGACAGAACACTTGCAGACAGGGCTTCTATAAAAGGATAAAGGTCAAAAAGAATGCATTTTTGCAATTGTTGCTGCATTGCGCAGTGCTTAGCAAGGTTCTCCAACAGCTGGAGTAAGGGAACACCTGCAAGCTGGGTGCAGCTAGCCAGTACTTAAAAAATGGATGCATTAAATTCTGCTGGGCACCGTGCAAACACTCTAAGCAGTGTTGCTTGGTGGTTCACACAGAGAACTTAATAATGAGTAGGAAATTATGGAATTGTCATGTAACTACTCCTGTGGCAGCAGTTGTATGTTTTGGGCTAGAGTACAGATGGTCCTGGGTTCTAATACAGAGTGCACAACTTATTTTTACTGTTGTGCCAGTGCAGGTTATAGCAATGAACTGCAAAATAGACAAGTGTTATTTCAACATGCTTGTGGCAACAGGTATAAGTGTAGGATTGCTATAAACATGGTCCTGGGTTCTAACACAGGGCATTCCAGACATTTTTACTGTTGTTCCCTTTGCCATTATATTTACTCTAACTTATAACACTTTAGATAGTAGAGCTGATATGATATGAATTATATGTATGAGGGATAACACACCCTTAGTGTGTTTTCCGATGTGTGACTGAAGGTATTATTTCTACTATATAAGTATAATTGTGCTATCTGGACTTGTATGACCTTCACAATTAAATAACACACATACACAACTGGATCTATATTCAAGAACCTAGTCAGGTCACACACGTACATGTGTAACACCTCAAACTGTTAACTGTATTTATGAATGATCCCTAACTATGACCTAGCTGCACTTCTTCTGTGGCATAGATTGAAAAATAATGCTGTTGAAGAAATGTTTTGCTCCTTATGTCTATGTTTGAATCACACATTTTAAAAATCAATTTTACCATTGTATAAATCCAAAAGCAAATGTGTCAGTTCATGACATTTATACACCCAGTGCATGTTTGCAAACTTAACTTACCTAACAGATACCTTCCACTTTTCAATACATATTTCCAAGCTATATCACCAGAAACCCCACAAACTAAGGTCAAGTGTTAGATTAACCTTCCTATTTCAAATATTTATGTCATTCCTGCTTGCCACTGATGCACTCCACTTATCATCACACAAATGTGGTTGGCATCACTGCTCGGGTTTGCACACTACCAGTAAATGTGATACCTAGTACTGGCGGGAAAGCATAATTTTCCATTGCTCTAGGTTGGGTGTTATACATCGCTGGATTTAGTGGGGAGGCTGCCCCATTTAGAACACAGGGGAGGGGTGTCCAGAAGTCCAAGATATTTACTGGACTCCAACTAAAACACCACAGCCAAAGGCTTCTGCAGGAGAACTATTCTGGCTCACAGTAAAAGTCTGAGGCTTGGAGTAGTTTGGCTCAGGCAGTATCCAGTGCTACTGGCATCCTACACACTGGAGAACAGTGTAGTCATCACTTTAATGACCTACAAAGGTGCAAAAGGGATACCCTTGACCTTTGCTTGACTGAATTTGAAAGTGCAAATATTCCACAGCTGTGTAAGCATGATAATAAGAGAGTGTTTGCAATACTTAGAAAACTAAATATAGGCAAGACTGGTATGCATAATGTTCTCCTGTTCTTTTCTGTTCTTTCTTTCTTTCTTTCCCGAGCTAACACCGGCATAGAGTTCAACTGACTTGCTCATGATATACGAATGGCTAGATCGAGGGAAGCAAGTGGTATGAATGCAGCACAAGAGAAGTATTACTGCAGCTTTAAAAGTTAAATATAGATTTTTTTTATACAGCTGTAGCAAATTGACCATGCATATTCTAACTGTAAAAGCAAGTATGCCTGTATTAGTCTGTAGCACAAACCAACTTTCGGAGTCAAATATAAAAGTTCTTGGTTCAAATACCACGAGTCACAACTATACAGTACTGAATTTCTTTAATAATCCATCCATCAACCCCTTTTCCCATTTTTGCACATGGGATCAGGGTACATTAAATTAAACTCTATACAAGTGGCATAAATGCCCTGCTGTTAACTGTAATCTGTATGACTGGAAGACACATATGTGCAATATATGCACATTTCAAGGATTACTTTCAGCAATCTATAGTTATAGCGTATATTTATTAGGAGGTATACTTAAATGGAATACTTCAGATAAAATAGTTGTATGTTACATATGATGGTAGTAATTATATATATATATATATATATATATATATATATATATATATATATATATATATATTCATTTATTTATTTTTTTTTTTTACTCTTATCCCAACCCTTATCTCTCCTTTTTATTTGATATTATGTATCATCAAAATGTCTCCATGTCATCCATGTCTGCCAAATCACTAAATGTTACACAGCACAATGAGGTAGGCCAGCCCCAATGGATCAGCCTGCTTCCACTTCATCAGTTCTAGCACCGGTGCCCAGCACGTCTAAGACCCAGACTGGCAGCACTGCCTCTGCTGCCCCGTACTACCTGCACCCTCACGTAGTACTGCCCTGCAAGCTGGTGCAGTGGTGCCCTCTGAGAGAAGTGGAGTAGGTGGGGATTTCGTAACTTGCTGGGAGATGCCAGGGTATATGCATAGGGTTGTGCACCACATCATTCATGTATGCTTATGCCAGATGGAGAGGCTGCTCTCCCTCATGGTACATAGTAGGAGAAGATGTGAAGCACTCCAGCCACCAGTGGAGCAAGGGACAGTGATGATAAGGACAAGATTCTCACTATCTTCATGTTTGATGGGCATGAGCCTGAATTGTCCCCTCTCTCACCTCAATCATGCTGTCCAAAAAGTTTTGTGCCCCTCACCATTCCTGTGTCCTGTCTTGTTTGTCTCATTTGTTTGCATTTGGTTCCTCACCTACCAAGCTTACCTGACTCAGAAATACCAATGTCTCTTACCCAGCATTCTTCTCTTACTGAATTAAAAAAATGTGCATCTGTCCCACAAAAAAATATTGTCCCATAGATAGCTCCCCATTTCACACACATCTTCTTGACAGACTTGATTAGGCCCAATTGGCTATACAACATGATTACATTGTTGTCACCTCCCTCTTTCTGGAGGTGAGAGCGCAAATTCAGATAATATTCTACACATATTTTCAGTTTACACTGTTGAAAAAATGGATAGCTATAGTTCTTTCCTGCCTCCTTCCTGCATGTTCTTCTATTGCTTTTCCTTTGTACTTCCCCCTGCTTGTTATCCATTTCACCACTTTCCTATCTACCCCATTTTAACACCTATAATCCGGTCAAAAAATGAAATTACACTCAATGCACATAAGTACCTGAAAAAGCAATGAATCCTTCACCTTTTGGCCTCCATGTTTGTGTGGAGTTTACAATGCTGTGGCTACCTCTGCAAAATGCCACTTAACCACGCTGTGCTAGGTCAACACATAGTAAAACGTGCTGAAAGTACTATAAGGAATAATATCATTTCATTCTCACACCTGGGTTTGAACCCAGTGTCATCTGAGCCCAAAAAAAATGTGTCAATGCATTTACACCTGCTGCAACTGAGTCAACTAAGCAGCAGGTATGTTCCATACACTCATTACTATCTCTCCAAATTTTAGCAATGAGCCCCACATTTGTGCACTGCATAACTACATGTAAACAGAGAAAGTAATGGAAATGTGTATCTTGCATGCAGAAATACTTTGTCAACTGTTCCTCAAACCCACTGCTTGCCATTACACTATGCAAAATCAATATTATCATGTATTAGTACTGTGCTGTTTACTTTCCATTTACTCTTCATTCCACAAAACTACATGTGGAAACATAGCAAGGTGAAGGCTCTATCTAATAATATGTTTATAGTTAGTTATGTAATATTTACAATGCAGCCATGTGTTACCTGCCCCATGCACTGCAACCCTGGTCTCTCAGGACCTGTTCACAAATAGCAACTATACTATATAAATTAATAACAAATGTGTGATATGCAATATACATCAATCTGGTAACATGCAGAACTAAACCTATCTTCACAGTTGAACATGTCTGCACATCCATTTCATGCAGACCTCCCGACATTTTCTCTCCAACATCCACTGCTGATGTCATCCACAGTAAGCTGTCCTGCAGTCTTGTAAAAGTAAGACTTGTGCCGTGGCTCTTTCAAAAATGACTTAGCTCAATAGTCTGTGTATTTTAATAGATAGGGGTTCTGTTCTCACTGCAGTCTACTGATGTGTGGGGGGATCTATATTACATGATTGAATGATTAGGTGATTGAACACCTAAACATTGACTACGTAATATCGAACTGCAAAATAACGAATGCCTCCGGGAAACATTATCGTCGTCCACAAAAAAAAAATTTAGTTTACAACCAAACTAAGTGGGGGGCTTTGTCCCCCACACCCCCGATATGGGGGGGTTGTGCCCCCCACACCCCCCTAACTAAATATACGAAGTCCGAGATCACTCCACAGTGGAGAAAATGGCAAAATCCAGCGAGCGGCCAAGGGAAATCTTTCCCTGCATTAAATTGGCCGTTCGCTGTTTTTTGCTTTTGATATTACGTGGTCGATGTTTAGGTGTTCGATCACCTAATCATTCGATCACATAATATAGACCGTGTGTGTGTGTGTGTGTGTGTGTGTGTGTGTGTGTGTGTGTGTGTGTGTGTGTGTGTGTGTGTGTGTGTGTGTGCGCGCACGCGCGTGTCCACTTGCTTGACATTAGAGAGAGCCTTTTACACTAGCATGTGGGGCATTGCTATTAACATATTCTCCTCAGCAGACACTGCTGATATCAGCTATATCTGTTTTGTGGATGTGCATTTTTCACACCAGGGCAGGGTCAGACACTGGCCTGGAGGTTAGGCAGAAGTTGCCTCATCCTTTACGATACAGATTAGTGTCATGGCTGTCAGTGTATCCACATACATCATGGCATGGCTTGTAGGCTTGCATTTTCTTGGTGAGAAACCCCTGTGGTCTCCAGCTGCTGCAGGTGTCTGGAGAGGTACATGCAAAAGGGAGCATTATATCCTATTTATGTTCTAATGAGGTATGAGTACAGTGCTGTTACATAATACTCAGAGCTGAACACAATGGCGTGACTTATGATGTGCACAATGTAGTCCTTCCATAACAGTGTGGCTGAAGTTCATAATGCTATCTACTTGTGTTCCCAGGTTTTGCACCACTTGGTTTCAGCATGCGGGAGTGTTGTCAATGCTGTAATTAGCAGGGAATTCCACTTTGCAGTAGGCTGAAATAAAGACACATTTTTTTTATTTATTTTTCAACCATCTGGTTTTGTCACCAGTCATTTGTCTGTGTTAGCCCCTCCTGTAGTATGTTATCTTCAATAGTGGAATCAATGATTATACCTAGAATATGCGAGAATCAGGAAACGTGGTAAGCAAAAGGCCATATACTTTAGCTTGAACTGTCGAGAAATAGATTCCGAACAGCAAAGGACCAAGCACAGAACCCTGGGATATGCCAATGGTGACAGCTCTACTGGTACAGGTTGATTCACCAACTTTTACAGTATGTGTTCTGTCAATGAGTCAGTTGGTTACCCATCTAGTGACACAAGGGTTAATTCCCAGCTAAGAGAGTTTTGCAATGATGCCTGAGTGGGGGATTGTGTCAAAGCCCTAGGCCAGATCAAGATAGGCATTATGCACTGTCTTACCTTCATCCAGGCTTATCATACAGAATCAATGGGCTGTGACAACATAAACAAATAAAAATGCCAAAAGCTGAATGTCCAAATCATTTTAAAAACAGCAGAGTAATAGCAGCAAAATAAAATGGCAAAGCTTTCGAGTTGTTCTTATATTTCATGTATATTTATTTATAATTATATGGAGATATATATTCAGAATAACTAATTGTTGCTCCTGTGAGTCATGTGATTGATTGATTTTTTTTTTTTTTTTTGATTGGCTGGTGTATTTAAAAATGGAAAGAAACTGATTTTAGTATGAAGCATTGATAGAGTTTTTTAACTTTTTTGGACATTGAGCTTCTGGATCTTTTATTTATTTTGTATTCTATTTGCCTTGCTTTTATCTCATTCTTGAGTATAATATAAAATTAAGTTTTTTTTTTCTTTTCTGAGCAACATGTACTCTTTGACTGAATTTTATAAATATTGATGATGCTGTCTACCTTTAGGGACTTAATTGTGTAATTTCTGTTTTGAGATTGAAAGCCCATACCAGACATATTGAAATAAGGACTAAAAGTGTCAAGAGTGACCATGGTAGTCAGCCAGCCAGCTGGAGTTAGAGTACAATATCCAAAAATGTTGCCAGAAACCTCTTTAGCAAGTGGCCTATGAAGTAGAAGGCTAGCCCATACGGAGACGATTGCATGGTTGGAGATCAGCTCTTTTAATCTGTGGAGGTGCTTGCACAGTACTTTACCACTGTATTCAAATAAACAATTTCTTTCTTTCAATCTTTACTGGTGTGTCAATTTGGGCTGGTAGACTAGCCATACAGCGTTTTCAGGTATGATTCCAACCAAAATCAGACTGGGGTAAACAGATCTTTTGGTCAATGACAATAGTAATAACACTTGCAAAATTCATTGAAGCCATGGGGATGGATGTGTGTATGTGTACATGTTTTCCCTTAACATCATTACATACGTAACAGAAAACATGGAGTTTGATCAGGCAGGTCAGCAAAACACTCCACAAAGACATTCAGGCCATGAATGGTGGTTATCACACGATGCCAAGTTCCTTTGAAGAGCAGGCATTCAAACAGTCCTCCCATACCAAACAGCTAAGTAGAAAGAAACTTAATGGTGAGAAAGGCACACTTGTTAACTGGCTGCATTTACCATTGACTTTATACTGCAGATTGTGGCTGAAAGTGGTCCTTGGACCAGTCTGGTTATCAGTACAACTCTCATTTTTTTAAACATGCTGTAATCCGCAATATAAGGGGCACACATTCAATCCTCTCAGCTGTTGCTGATCTTAATTTTGGCTCAGATATTTGTTGTTCCTCCTAAATGTGGGCATCCTTAGGTCTCAGCCTGCTTCCTCTTTGACCAGGAACAAAAACAAAAATGAGGGACAAGATCATAGTCTCTCAAGTATACCTCAATTAGAAGAATGTTCCTCATTTTGAGTCTTAAATGCCGCAGCAGGTTCCTTGCAGTCCCACAGTGAAAGGGTCTGTCACACATTCAGTTTTAGAATTTTTTTAAACTGATACCCATAAGTAATCTTCTTCTTCTTTCGGCTTTTCCCATTTAGGGGTCGACACAGCGGATCACCTATCCGCTCATGATCGGCAGTGGAAATTAATTCATCAAAGTAACTTTTCATAAGTATAAAGTAACACACTTAAACCATCTGAGGGCTTCCTAGTTGAAGCTGCTAGTATGTGTTCCACACTTTGCCCATTTTCTTATTATTATGAGAGGTAGTGTTCCTCATTTTGGAGATGTAAGATTGGGAGCTAATGAGACCCAAAAATGAAGAACACTTTTCTGCTTAAAATTCAGTGAGAAAGCTGTTAGAATACATTGTTTTATATTACCCTGCAATATTTGAAACCTGTAAAGTGTGAAATTACTGCCATATTTTAAGTAAATTAGCTCCTTCCTACTTTGCTACAGAAGGACATATTTTGTAAAAGCCAGTTGAGATTTAAGATAAAATGTAAGCTTCTTTTACTTTAGACAAGTTTACATCCGAATCCTGATTACTCCGTCCTTTATCAAATTTTCTAAGACAAAGACAAACATATTCAAAAACTAAGTTATTCTGTACTTTCCTGACATGAGGATGAAAAAATACGAACATTATTCACATTTCACCACATTACAAAAATACACAATTCTGACACATAAGCATATCAAGCACATTCATTTCACCCCAACTCCATAGCTCTACAGTTACTGTTTTGATGTCTATTCCACGTGATGTTGCAGTGTGTACAGAAGGTTTTTGTTTGGATATGTAAAAATGGCATGTGACTGGATGGATGCTGCTAGAGCATCTGCTAAAAATTCTGGACTGTGATATATGCCTTGTGGTACCTAATGTGATATCGTAAAAAGAGGTGCTAAGGAAAGGGTGTTCTCTTCCCCAGTTCCTCATCAAGAATTGCTATGGAAAGGCTTATCTAGCTAGTCTCAAGAGCCCAGAGGATAGCCCTTCAGCTGCTGGCAAGTGGACGCTAGGCGATGAAGCCCATATCTGTGAGGACGAAGAGGATGGTGAGGAAGAAAGAGCCGCTCAGCTCTGTAGGCTTGACAGTAGTAGAGAGGTTCTGAAATTGTGCTTGAGAAGGGATAGCTTTGATTATTTGGTGATGTCGGAGTCATCCCTTCCAGTATTTGCATTCCAGAGAGACTGATAATTGCGAAAGCAAGGGTAATACTGAACTAGAAAAAAAAAACAGTCAAAGTCTAATAGTTCAGGACATCGGTATGATGTAGTAACTGAACTGGGCCTGGAAGAGGTTTGGTGGTTTTATAAAGAAGACAGAAAGACATGAAAACCTTTCATAGGTTACAATTCACTGAGGCTGGAGCTGGCATTTGGGAATTAAAGTGTGCTGAATCCCACGAAAGAAGAGCAAGTTGAACAAACCACAGACAGTTGTCGGTTGGAATCAGCTGACTCTTTAGCAACCAGGAGAACATTTTTCTCTTTGGCTGTGGCAACATTACAGATTAGGGTGTGACTCAGTACATACACCTTCCTGACACAATTGAATACACACTTCAACACATCCTCTACATGGACTATGCTCCGGTAGAAGGGTGTACATCAACATGCATCCATCTGAGTTGGGGGGACAGCACCTGATACATGCATGTATAGACACATCCTGACACTCCTTAACTGTGAGGTAGACCAGCATGTCATCATGGACCTTTTCTAAATTGACACTAGTAATATCCCGGCTGCTTGCAACAGACCTGTGTGAGCTGTTAATGCCACATCATGTCTGTTACATCTGATAGATGTCCTCAAAGAGGTCATCAAGGGCATGCATAATGACAACACTATCATCCTGTTGAACTTGACCAGGCCAAGGCATTTAACACAAATCCACACTGAGGTAGTCAATTAATACTGTCAGACGTTGCCATAAATAGCTACATCACCAAGTGGGTAGACCAGTGGATCACATCCGTGGCATCTGAATATGTTGAAATGTGTGAAGTGACCTATATCTCAGGTCCAGTGATCAGGACCGTACATCAGGGCTGTCTGCTAGGCCCTTTCTTGTTCATTATTTAAGTCACAGGCATCACAGATGACATACACATCCTGTGTCCAAACAGCTGTCTGAAGGACTATAGATTGTGGGCAATCACTGACTCGAACTGTGAGTTTAGTATAAGACAGATTGTAACAGCACACAGCAAAGATTGTTGCCACAGCCATGACAACACATGAGATGAAACAAAAACATAGGGAGGATTTCTTACGTCATGAAAACAAATGCACAACTCAAGGATAATGTAGACATCACTCCCTATAAGCAGGTCAAGTGGTATATAATTTCTGTCCTTGGGTATATTGTATGTGGAACATCCACCAGCATGTGGCCACAGTGCTGACTACTGCCTTGTATGTAATACAACTACTGAGTATGCAAAGGACATCCACATCAAATGCCATAATAACTCCATAGTTCACAGCCTTTATCACATCAACAAATGAGTACACTGCACCCTTCTTCATGTACCGTCCTACACATCTTCCAGTGATGTGTACCACCTTTGCCACAGTGAGCTGTCACACATCCTATTGGCCATATCTAGGTATTCTTTATTTTTTGCTTAAACATTACTGTATGGTGGCCAAGGTGGTGCAGCAGTTGGCATTGTCATCTCACAGCAAGAGGTTCTCTGGATCAATTCTCATCTGGGATGCCTTCTGTGCAGAGGCTGCATGTCCTCCCTGTGGTTTCATGGGTTTTGTGTGGGTGCTCCAGTTTCCTCCCACATTCCAAAGACGTGCAGTAGGTGGATTAGACACTCTAACTTGGCTGCAGATGCGAGTGTGTGTGCGCGAGTGAGTGGTACGAATGAACTACCATGGCAGTGACACCCCGACCCAATGAGCAAAATGGGAAAAGGGATTGAGGATGGATGGATTACTACATGATAGTGCAGAACTCCCATCAAGATGTTACACCAAATGCATGTGTGATACCTCTTCCAGTGATGCAAACAGTACATACATAGCTGTTTGACAAAATTGTCGGCATGGGTTACATTTGTGATAGTATATATATATATGTATATATATATATATATATATATATATATATATATATATATATATATATATATATATATACATACCCACACACTATGCACACCAGTCAACTACCCTTCATTGATCATAATGTTGCATACAGGTATAGCAATGTCCCTCCTAACATGTCCAGCAGATGTTAAGTGTTAGGACAGTGTACTTGATTACCCTCATAGATTGCTGACATGTCATAATAGTTGTGCAGAATCATCTATGATCACTCAGAATCACATATGTTATGTCAGAGACATGGGATTACTGGTGGTATTATTCTGATATTGTCCAGGATTGTGCATGCTTATTTTACTGTTGTCCATGAGCTTGTAACTGTGCCTCACTTGTTGGAGACCTCTGCTGAGATTACACACAAATTCAGGCAAATCAGCTTGCACAGCTTCACAATATGCACCATACCCCGATTGTATATAACACCCCTGATAGATGTCCTCTGCATTTTCACAAAGACATCTTCTCCATTGTTATGTCACCTTGTGTGGCAGTCACATGATACACATTTTCACTGTACAGTCCGTACTGTACCAAATTGATATGTGATTGCATCCCTGCTAAAATTATCTGCCATTGACATGCCCCCATTGGCTGTACATTAGGATGTTTTACCTGTCCTCTTTCCCTGTGTTCATTCCTACAATTCATCTCGGTATCCCTATTCAATACACACACTTCCCCTGACTGTTTATTTTAGATGGCAGTCTTTGTACCCTTACAGATCATTTACACAACTTTTGTAAAGAATGCCCGGAATGGGAATTCACAATACTCTGCACTGTACACACTGTCCTGTACTGTGTTTGGATTATATACATAAATATATGTTAAGCCCAGGTAATCATTATGGCATTTTACACAATGCAGCTAACCTACTTTGCTGTGAGGTAACCAGGTTTCCTATACATATTGCTTTACATGATTTCCTGGCCTGCAACACTGTTGCCAGCCAAGAAACTGCACTTATTTATGTTTAAATGCAGTGTGCTGCATGGATATGTAATTAGCGCTGCTGCTCACCTCTCATCATCGAGCAAACGTAAACTCCTTGAAGTCTTTGTGCGAAGCCTTTACAGAGTTTACTGAATCCCAGGTAATGTTTCCTTTTAACTACCATCGCCTTACAGTTTGCATTATATTCAGTTTTCATTTTGGATGATGTTGTGAAATTCTTTTTAGTGCAGAGTAAAATAATGGCCAAAAATATTTTGTTTACTTGTGAATAAGTCAAAAGTAAATATCCACTCATTTTCAGCAGACAAAATATATATTTTAAGTTGTAATATGCTTTGGCTAAGAGGACATGTTTTTAAATAGCTGAAACGTTATGATAACATTCAGAGGTGTGCTACATTGGCAACTCTGAGATTAGAATATGATCACATTCTGAGGTTTGCTGCATTGGCAATTCTGAGATTAGAATATGATCACATTCTGAGGTGTGCTGCATTGGCAATTCTGAGATTAGAATATGATCACATTCTGAGGTGTGCTGCATTGGCAAATCTGAGATTAGAATATGATCACATTCTGAGATGTGCTGCATTGGCAACTCTAAGATTATAATATGATCACATTCTGAGGTGTGCTCCATTGGCAACTCTGAGATTAGAATATGATCACATTCTGAGGTGTGCTGCATTGGCAACTCTGAGATTAGAATATGATCACATTCTGAGGTGTGCTGCATTGGCAATCCTGAGATTAGAATTGCAGTTATAAGTGTGTTTTCAGTTAAACACACTGCTGTTATTACCTGAAGATTTCATACTGAAATCTTAAAGGGTAACAGAGAAATGGTCTTTGAAAGACAGGCTTCAATGGCTTTTTTGTCCATATGTTGATTCTGTCATTTTGTTTTATAGTCAGTTTTCACTCTGGGTATCATAGAAAACATCTCCACAGAATGATGACATCAAATACCTTTTTATTGAGTTATTGATGCAGGAGCAGTAAAAATCCCATTTAATTCTTCAGAATATGGAAGGTTTTTATTTATTTTTTATTTTTTTGTCACTGTGATTGAGTCACCCCCTCACCCCAGTTTAAACATTCTTGTGTAGTGCAGGTATCTTTACAGCTGGAACCACCAGCTAAGCTCACTTTTTAGCTGAGGGTAATGATATATTATCAATTCCAAACAAAGCCTCTGCAAGTAAGGTATCTGCAGGGTCCTAAATCACGATGTAAACCAAAAATATGACCAGCAGACGGTGGAGACAGAATAACAGTCAATTACATAAATGCAGTGTACCAAACAGACTGGTTTCAGCTTGTATATTATTAAGTCTTCATCAGTGTGAAAATACAAAGAAAAATACACCCTATTTATACTATGCCATCAGTCCAGAAGCCAGTCACAGATGTTCATTTAACCCTGGTGTAAAAAGCCCTCCTAATTTAATTATCCATTTTTTCTCCTTAACATTGAGCAATTCATGCCAACCAGATGTGTTTTGTTGCAAGCCAATGATTTTGTCTATAATTGTAAATTGAAAACATGCTGTCTTATGGGTTAAAGTGTGTTTAAAAAGAGCATTAGTGTCACGCTGATTCCTAATTTCACTTATATGCTCAGATATTCTATGTCTCACAGCCCTGGACGTTTGTCCAACATAAAAGGCTGAACATTGACAAGTTGCTAAATAAACAACCCATTCCGAACTACAATTAGTGAAAAAAGGGATCTCAAATACTGTGCTAGTATTCTTACTACTAAAGCTAGTGGCTTTCAGCATTCTGCAACAATGCCTACAATGCCCACATGGATGGCTCTCCTTAGCAATCAGTCCTTCAATTTTACTTTGTCTTTTGTCCCTTAATTAAGGGCTACTCTGTTTATAATGGTTAAAATATGATGCTAAATTTTTCCCATTTCTAAATGAGAAGAAGCACCTATCCCCAAGGAACCCTGATAATCTAATTTCTGCCATAAGAATATTCCAGCTCTGGCATACACTATCAATAAGTGCCCCTGTGTTCCACCCATATGTCATCACAAACCTAAGTTTCCCTGTGGTTTCAAAATTTTTCTCTTTATATTTTAAAAGTTCATCCCTGTTCATCTCATTAACCACATTCTGTGTTTGTGTAATGTGTCCAGTTGAATAACCCCTTTCCTTAAACCTATTAGCAAGGTCATCTCTGAAATGTAAATATGAATCCTTGGCTGAGCATATACATTTTACCCTCATATACTGGGATTTAGGGATATTCTTGCATATATGAGGAGGTTGATAGCTGAAGGCATGGAGCAGAGAGTTATACTCTGGGAATTTTCTATATACTTCAGTAGCGAGGGTATTATCTGGGGCCCTGATGACCATTACATCCAGAAAAGTGATCCTATCCTGATTGCAATTGACTGTAAATTCAATCCCCTGCTTGTATTCATTGAGATATCCAACAAATTCCCCAGGGTATTCCTCATCTGACCACCAAACTATCCAGCAATCATCCAGGTATCTCCTCCATATATGCGGATATTTTTATGGCATATATTGAGGAACATATATTGTATGATCAACCCATAATCTGTATATTGATCAGATTGATATTTGGAGGAGATACCTGGATGATTGATGGATGCTACTTAGTTGCTTCAATAAACCACTCATAAAAAAGATGAAAAAAAGAACGCTTGCCAGTGAAATATATGCTGCACACGAAGTTGTATAAAATATTTAATACAAAAACTCTTATCGCCTCGACAAACACAGCCTTCTAGGAGTTAGTACACAATGAAAGAAAGACACTGCTTAGATATACCACAAACATTCAAGGTTAATTAAACAATTAAACAATTAAATAATTAGCCTATCAAAATAAAATACTTATAAAAAAACTCTCCAGTTGCATTCATTATTCAAACCATGTGGAAACAAAGTATTAAATTTAAGAATAAAAACTGTTTCATTATAAAGTAATTTGTTCTTTAACAATTCATCATTTCTATCAAGAATCTGTTCCAAAATACATGCTTTTAAACCAAATAATTCTCCTCCATGTACCAAATTGAAATGCAAGGTAACTGGATTCTCATAATTTTTATTTTTTATGTCTCTAATGTATTCCTGCAGTATCAACTTGAAGACTTTTTTGTTTCCCCTATATAAAATAGACTGCAGGGGCAAGAGAGGGCATATATTACACCCTTAGTGATACAAGTATAGGATGCTACAGGACAAAACCTTACCCTGTTGATTTTATCAAAAGATTTCACTATATTCTTGCATACTGAACATTTTCTACAAGGAAAAGTTCCACAAATATTAAGTGATACATTCAAAATATCACTGGGAAAACATTACTTAGTTGCTTCCCTGATCTCTACCTCGGAACTTAAACCTCACAGATGTGGCCCTGAGCATGTTTATACACTGCTGGAGAGAAGTGACCCCCTTCCGTCCACTCTCTGACCCAGTGATGAGCCACTCCCCTCGCCAACCTTGCAGCCGACTATCCCTGGCCAAATTTGTGGTGCTGCAGTATCATTATGTTTAGGTGGGATTATGATTTACAGGTGTTCAGTTATCACATACACCAAATGTCTGAACCTGTGGTTCATCTCATAGTGAGCAGGATTACTATAGCAACAACACATCATCAGTAGGGCAAAACTAACCTGTCTCAAGACAGTCTAAATCCAGCTCACGTTCCCTATTAGTGGGTGAACAATCCAACACTTGGTGAATTCTGCTTCACAATGATAAGAAGAGGTGACACCAAATAATTATTGCACATAGGTCAGCAGTGTGGGACTCAACAAAAAAAATCCCTAGATCAACAGCTTTGGAAGACCTTATAACACCAAAACTATACTTAATTAGTAAGCAATTTAGTCTTGTCCAAGGTAATTTCCAAGAAAAGACAAGTAATGAATGCAGAATCAGAGTTCTCATTCCTGTAAGAAACAATCTCTCTTGGCCTAAAGAAGTGTAAAAATTTAACTTTTTTACTCAAAAAATGTAAACAAGTCACCCCGCTCTGTAATATAGAGGAATAAAGACCTGACTGCACTGGAGAAAAAAATATGTTCAACTAGTGGCATGGATGCTAGAGGGACCAAGAGGGGGAGGATGACAGAAAGTGGTTGGCACTAGCTTGCTCAATCTGGGGAGAGTAAGGCTGTCTAGACTTGTTGCAATGGCAGCATTAAGATCTTCCAGAGCTCTGCACTGCTTGAAGTACCCTACCCGGGCAGGAGTTTGTACATGTGTATAGTCATGCATGCACCTCTCGAATGCAGCTACTAGGCTGCGGCAGGATAGTGGGAGTTAGGGCACACTCCTTGGCAATAGTATGATGCAACACCAGTGTCCTCAGTCTCCTCACTGGCCCTAATTGTAGGTTAAGGTGAGTCTCATAGTTGAGATGAATGAGTGAAAGAGCTTGTAGCAGCTGTCAGTCAACTGTAGGGAGGCAAAGAAACAAGAACTATTAAGAAATCTTAATTATTTAGCTAAGAAAAAAGGCAAATGATAAGAGCAGTATGATACAGTAAGCGAAGAAGGCATAGTGGTAAAGTACCATGTCGGCTCTAAAGTATTATGATGTTATATTAAATTACAGTAGTTTGACTTGCTGCTGATATCTTAGTTTTCTTCCAGATCAAGGCATGATGTCTCTTTACATTATGTAAGGAGATTTATTAATTTTAATTGCATTACTTAATGTCATGTAGCTACAAACACTGGCCCTACTGCACCATTTCCACTGAGGGGTAAAGGAAAAAATTCATAAACTGGGAATGAAAGGTCTAATAATCCATTAAAGAGGGTTAAAATGCAAACAGAAAAAAATGTAAATGTCAGCAAAGTTAAGATTATTAAGGACAGAAACTATTTTGAATTATTTGAACAGAACCTGGAAACAGGTAGCTAAGGTATTCAAAGTGAAGAAATGCACAACTCAAATAGTGTGTGAGCAATAGTTATCATTTAGAAATGTACTGGATTTCTCTGACCAGGTATATAACAAAAGGAAGAGGGAAGAAACAGCAACTGGCATTACTTTTGGGAAATGGTTGCATGTCATGTGAGTATGAACAGCTTTTATTATGCAGGTAATGTTCAGTGCACAAATTAGGGTACATAAGCAGCATAATGCGCAAGCACTTGAAATAAATTACAGCGGCTGGCATTTCAGCATGGACCAGCTGTTCTGCACTTGTGCCCTGCAGGGCAGTATTATGAGAATTCAGCAATCATGGTAGCACACTATACATCATTTAGCATGAACATGTAACCTATAAATAAAACTAGCTGCAATATTACTAATGAGAGGACACTTGTAGGAGCTTGTAATCCTGGCCTCTTGACACAACTATGTATTAATTTAGAGTGTGAAGCTATAACTTTATATAAGTCTAACCAAGGCGTTTAGTGCCCCAAAGATGGCACAGGTTTAAAAATAGACCAACAGCCGAGGTAAATGAGCTTTGCCTCCATCAGAACTGCTTAATATAATCTGGGAGTCGGTGATAACTGTGTAATAAAAAAATAATAATATGAAATTGCAATTATTAATAAATGTACCAATGACTGCAAATGCATCTACAAAAAGAAAGAATTTAATTACTAATAGCCATAGAACATTCTGGTATGTACTAATCCTGAAATATGATCTCAGAGCTGTTAGTACAATCTCAAGAAATATGGTCACTGTGCATGAACTAGCTTGGCTTTTAATGTACACAAAACACAGGTCAAACAGGACAGTGCACTTGAGCTTCCACATTCAGATCACCACAAGCAAAATCCCATACCACTTCCTTGTAAGCTATAGATCCCCCTCTATGACCTAGGAAATCCATAACATGTATTTAAACTTATTGGAAACACATATCATCCAACTCAACACCATATTCATGGGTGACTTTAATTACCACAGTATTAACTGGAAATCATATATGACATTAAATGTACAGGCACAGTGATTTCTGGATTTTATAAACACAAACTCCCTGGACCGGATTGTCAGTACACCAACCAGGGGTGCAAACATACTGGATCTGGTCCTCACTAATATGGGAGAGTGCTCCACATTCCCTAGTGTAATGTCTTCTCTGTTAAGGTCTGACCACAACATGATTCCTTTGCAGTAAAAATAAAACCTGGAACCCCAGCTAATCCTAGAATATTCAGGAGCGACCTTAAGGCTAACTTCCTACTATTAAGTAATAACCTGGCAAAATTTCAAGCCCCCATAAACCCTGCAAATACGCCTGCCTAAGTGGAACTGTTTACAGAAACCCCATATAAGCATGTTAATAGCTGCACAGAGGCAGTTGTACTAATCAGGAAGAAGAACAGAACTAACTCAAAAATCAAAACACCCTGGTGGAATCACAAAACCAATAGGCTGTATAACAGAATGAAGAAAACTGTGGCAAAAATTAGAAGATGCAGCACGCAGCAGGGTAATAATACTCTTATTAAACTAAACAAACAACTCAGAGCCAAATCAAGTCTACCAAAGTCAAATTTAGGTAAATTTGGCCTCCCAGACCAAGGACAGCCACAAAGCATTCTTTAGCTATGCCTGCAACCTCAATGGCAATACAGAATTGTGTGCAGAGCTCATTGTTAATGGAGCCACCTATACTGAACTAGAAGATATAACAAATCTACTGGTTGACAAATTCAGTTCCAAGTTTACTCCTCTCTCCCCCGTAACCTTCCCAGGAAATACCATCAAATATACGGGTCTATATAAAATCAGCAAATGCTTAAAATAGCGAACGCTGATTTATTGACCCTTTAAAAGTGAAAGCTTGAAATCCTGAAGAAACGGAACAGTGATTTTTTTCCCAGGGAAAAAAAATGCTGGGTTGTTTTCAGGACTTTGACATTTCCTCCACTGTGATGAGATATCAGAGTTGGTATATTTAAGTAAGGGAATGAGGGCACAGCCCCCCCACATCAGGGGGGGTGGAGGTGAAGCCCCCCACTTTATTTAGTGTTTTGAAGTTTTTTTTTTTTTTTCTGGAACGGTGATTTTTTTCCCTGGGAAAAAAAATCACTGTTCTGTGTGTTTTCGGGATTTCAAGCTTTTGCTTTAAAGGGTTGATAAATCAGCATTCACTCTTTTAAGCATTCGCTGATTTAATATAGACCCAAATATAACTCCACCAGCAATCACTAGTCAACAAGTCCTTAATGCCCTCTCTAAGGCCAAGAACACTGTATCAATGGACTCTGGCAATATCCCAGGATGCCCTCTAAATAGCATGAAACATGACCTATCAGGCCCTCTAGAATTGCTATTTAACTATAGCCACTAAACAGACTTCATGCCTCATGAATGGTGAATAGCAACAGTCATCCCTCTGCACAAAGGTAGGCCCCCTACAGGCCCTGGAAACTAGAGACCCATAAGTCTCACTAGTCTCAAATGCAAAGTCATGGAAATAATTATTATGGAAATGAACAATAATAACATAGGAAACCTCCAGACACTGGACCCAACCCAATTTGGTTTTGTCAAGGGGGGGGGTCATGCCTACTGAACCTGGTGGACTTCTTTGAGAAGGTCACTAAAACAATGGATGAGAGCAAAATGGTTCACACTGCCTACCTTGACCTGGCCATGGCATTTGGCACAATAGACCATTTGGACATTTTTGACAAACTCAATAGGTTAGGTATAAATTCTTGTATCATCCATGGATTGGCAGCTGGCTCATAGACAGAACCAGGAAGATAAAACTGGGGAGCCCACCACTACAAAGAGGCCAATTACAAATGGAGTCCCTCAGGAATTGGTCGTGGGATTGTTAATTTTTGGCATTTACTTTTCTGAAGTCAACGTTGTCGCCTCACAGTAAGACGTCCTGTTCTATTCTCGGCTAGAGCGTCTTCTGTGTGGAGACATGCGTGAATGGGTGTACCTTCGTTGAAGGTTGTGCGTCAGGGCTGGCAACTCAGCACGTAAAAATCTACTGCCAATCATTAGCAGACCGGAATTCCGCTGTGGCGACCCCTAACCGGGAAAAGCCGAAAGACACAACAACAACTTTTCTGAAGTCAAGGCCAATGTCATTGGCCTCTGGCTGACTAAATTTGCAGTTGACTTCAAATTAGGAGTAGTCATAGAATCCCCCACCAATACAAATGTTCTCCAGGAAGACCTGACACAGAAAAATAACTGGTATCAGCACCATGAACTAAAACTAAACGCCAAGAAATGCATAATAGTATCCTTCAGGAAGTTATCCACCCTTGGCAACTATCATATTGACAACACACCCTAAGGGTTGACCCAGTAGTCAGGGACTTGGGGACACACATAGACAGTAATCTAGCCTTTGAACATCACATGTCAACAGTAGTGAGAAAATCACTCTATGTTATGCAACTTATAATCAAAGGTATAGGTCTAAGGAGGTCATTGTTCAACTGTATTCAGCATTCATCAAACTTGTCATTAACTACACTGTCCTCTTTGGTGTGTACCTGACCAAGCATATCCAACAACTGGAAAATCAACAGATGTTCCACCGTAGTAGAATATATGAAATAATAACATGTCCTATGCCACCACCTCAAGACCCTATCACTGTATTCTGTCTCCTACAGGCTGTTGAGGGGAGATCTATTCCTGGCATACAAGTCATTGTCAGAGCCCATCCTAATGGACCTCCTGCATATCCATAAATCAAACAGCACTAGAATTACCTATTCTATAGACTTCAACCTTGCTGTGGTTTGGCAGCTATGTCTCTAATGGACACAGGTAGCGTGTAAATGGTTCATCCCCCAGGTACTTGCCTATAAATGTTTCATCTCTCAGGCCCCTGCTTACACTTATCAAGGATACGAAAACTTGTCAGAGATTTGGGATGCCTGGCTATGCTTAAAAAGGCCCTTGTGGTCATTAGTCTAATAATCACCCATGAACTCCTTGGGCTTTAAAATCCACAAAGCACGGATAGTATAGGTTAGGAAACAGACACCAGTCATAAATGGCTATAAATATTTACACTGAGCTCTTAATTCAATCCAATGGGCTAAATTGAAACATTGGATAAGCAAAACATATTTGTTACCTAAAAGTCATTCAGTGTTTCCTGTTCCAATCAATTAAATAAAAGATAAAGTGTTATACCTGCATAAAATAAAAACAGGTTTTATACACATTTGTATTTCATCTGTTTCATCTAAATAATTGTACGTGCACTACAACATTTTATGAATGGCTGTAAGAAAGAAAATGTAGATTTTGATAAAGCAAGGCTGCTTTAGGGAAAACAGTTGTCTATAAGGAAGGGGGGTGGAATAGTGTTGTAGACAGGATAATGGGAAGGGAGCATCAGTTGGAGAAATACTAAGGAAATGTTCTACTGACTAGTACTCCATTTCGGATCTAGAATATCATTTCATCAATGCATTGCATGTCAAGGACAATACTGAGGTGGTTATAGGAATGTCAGGATCATATCACTGTGATTTATGTCTCAAGTTCATACATTTGCATGGTCTATTTTGAATATTCCAAATAATATCCACATTTATGGCTGTAGTATATATCCAATTTTGTAAGAACAGTGAAAATAAATAGATATTATTCCATTTCATAGAATACATCAACCAGCAAACTGCATATATACACTGCCCCCCCCCCCACACACACACACACTTTTCTCTCTTGAGATATATAATATAATTGTTTGCATCAGACATCTGAATACTATTCAGCACATTGAGTCTGTACTGAAAATGTATTAATATCAGAATTGTAGATTAAGTGCTTGTCTTAATTGCTTTATACATGACAAACTAAGATGATTATTACTGACTTCTAAAGTATGTAGTGGTGCAACAGATAGCACGTTTGCCTTTGGTGCAAAAGGCTGTGGGTTCTATTCCCACACCAAGATTGCTGACAATGTAATGTAATGCATAAGGGGGACACTGTATCCCAAGTGTGCTGCCCTTCATGTGAGATATTAAACTAAGGCCCAACCTGCCTGAGTTGGTGGTAGCTCAGGTGGATATAACAGATCCCATGGCACCTATTAAAAAGAGTAAGGGAGGTTTCCTATGTCCTGGTCAAATTTCCCCTAGTAGTATAAATACCACCTTGGGTCTACCTCAAAAGAGGGTACTAGTCTAGTGGAACTAACCCAGCCAACATACAATAAATACAAATAATTTAAAATGCATAAAATAAATTATATTGCTTAGCATTTAAAGACCAAAGCTATAGGCGACATATATGTAAGGATGTTTTTTCTCAAGTCCTGCTCTAGCTATTGTTGGCATGTTGCCCACTCTTGTATGTGATCTTGTAACTGCCTTTCAGGAAAGCACAGTTGCCATAATGGTAAAGATCTTTGCCTCATAAGCACAAGGCTCAGGGTTTGATCCTGATCTCCAACCAATGCCAGTGTAGAGTTTGCATGTTCTCCCCACTCCTCTTTGTGGTTCCTTCCAGCTTCCCAAAAAAAGGGAGTTTCTACTTAAAATAGACCAAAAATTGAATGGAGTCATTGACAGCAGCACAGACTTTAGGCAGTTTGTTTCAGGGGAAGAAATGTGTAAATCAGCTGTGGTGTGCAATATCCTCAGGATAGGAAAATATGGATCACAGACTGGATGCCATGTCAGGTCTAGCCACTCTGTGGTATAAAAATTAGCCCTAGGTTATTTGGTATTTGGTCACATTGACTAATGTTGCCAAAAATGGGCTTGGGTATTTGACAGCATTAAGTGCCTCTACTGGCCAGTTTGTCCTTGCCCTTCACAGCAATAAGCTGCTGGACAGTGTTCAGTCGCTCAACTTGTAATAGCTCTGTTGAGTGAGTGAAAGCTGGACATAAACCAATCAATCTATTAAACATGATCTAAGGGGTACTACTCTGAATACAACTTCACTAAAGAACGCAGCTTAGAAGTGGATGACAAGGAAGAGACTGGACATCCTGTGTATCCAGGAGACAAGGCAGAATGGCAGTGCAGCAAGACCACTGGGCTTGGGATCCAAATTCAAGTGGAGTAAATACTAAAATGTCATTGGAATCATGGTAATGGAGAGTCTTCTGAAGACAGTGAGAGGTGTCATCAGAATTAGTGACTAACTAATGGCAATGAAAGTCCAATGTAAAGACAGGGTGGTATTCATGATCTCTGCCTATGTCCCATGAGTTGCAGGATCTACTAGATAAAGAAAGGCAATAGTACACATAAATTCTTATATCAGGACAGACAGATAGAATAGGATATGAGGACTACCTGGGCTCAAAAGTGTGTGGTAATAGGAATAAAGAAGGACAGGCCATTCTACATTTCTGTCTGGCAAATAGCTTAATAGTGATCAACACATGGCTCACCAAGAAAGACAGTCACAAGCTCTCATACAACAGTGGCCAACAAGTAAGTCAGGTAGACTTCCTCCGAATAAGAAAAGCACACTGGGGTAGAATCAGATGTCAGATTTTGCAAGGTCATACTCCAGGGAAATAGTTGACCCACAGCATAAACCACTGGTGGCCACAGTCAACTGCAAGCAGTGGTCAGGGAAGGATCTAAGGTCAACAGAAGTTGAATGGAGTGAAAGCACACACGTTCAAGGAAGGACTCAGGGCTCTAGCAAAACAGGAAGAATGACAAACAGGTGAAGCTTAAGAAGAATGGAAGCATCTGAAAATAATATATGTGAAGAGTATAGAACAGATATACAGCCATGCCAGTATGGAATTAAGATATATAAGGAAAGCTGGTGGTGAAATGCAGAAGTCTAGGAAGTTATCCACTGAAAAAAATATGTATAGAGGAGATAGAAAAGATGGACCAGGCTAAGAAGGGATACTGGTTGGCTAACAAAGAGGCTATAAGAGCACTCCTAATAACAAAGAACAAGGCATCAGAGGTACTATACCAAATTCTGATAAATGAATCAGCAAAATACACAAAAATTCTATCAGCTTGCAGGTCAAAAAGAGAAAGAGAAAGAAGATAGGCATTATGCACCATTCATTAGGAATATCAGCAGCAACCTGCTCACCTGTCCATAGGACAATGAAGGCAGATGAAGGAGAACGTCTAGCTAATAAATGAATATCAACCCACAGAAGCTGTACTGTCTCATAGACAGCATACAATGAAAGAGGAAAAGGAGCAAGTCATAGAAGAAGTAAGAACAGCACTAAGGAAAATAAAATCAGAGAAAACAGTAGGCTCAGATGAGGTCACAGCAGATAGGATCAAGATGTTTGGTGAGTTAGGGAAGAAATGGCTCATGAAGGTACTCATGCCAGTATGGAGAGAAAGGAATATTCCCGATGACTGGAGAGTAAGCATTCTATTCCCAATATACAAGAACGAAGGTGATATTCACCACAACTGTGGTAAGTATAGAGTATCAAACTCCTGTCACAGTACATGAAAGTGCTTAAGAGAGTGACTGATACATGAATACACAGAGTAGTATAAAGTAAGATGAGAGAGAAGTAGTTCAGATTCAGATCAAGATGCAGCACAACTGAACCAATGCATGCAGTTAGACTGATACTGGAGGAGAAGCCAGAGATGGTGAAGGGGTCCATTTGGGCATGCTACACTTCTGGAAGGTACATGACAAGGTCCCAAGAAAGCTGATATGAACAGTCCTGCGATGGTTTGAAGTCCAAGAAACATTGGTAAAATTAGTGCAGGCTATGTACAAGGACCCAAAGACACAAGCACTGACAGTCTTCGTACACTCAGTTGGAATGGGCATGCATCATGGTTCAGCTCAGACCACAGCTGTTCATTCTGGTGATGCACTAAATAACAAACAGCTTAGAGGGGCAGATCAACCTTGCTGCATTTAAATGACATGGCATTACAAACAGACTATGAACAGGAACTCCAGCAAACAATAATGGAAAGGAATACAAAACTTAAGGCACATGGGATGAAAATGATTGCAGAAAAGGCAGTTATCATGGCAGCAAATGGTGGAAATCAGAAGCTAAAAACTGATACAGAAAAGAGAAATGGAAGGAGTGGTTGAGGAGAAGGAAAGTCTGAATTAGGAGGTCAAATCTAGAATTACAGGGGCTGCAGCCAACTGGCACAGAGTGTCAGGGATAGTGTATGACTGAAAAATGCCAAAGAAGCTTAAAAGTAAGGTGTGCAAAACAGTGGTGTTACCAGTACTACTGCAGGGTACAGAAACTTGGACTGTGAAGACAGAGCTGTTAAGAAAGCTAGAGTTGATGAAGATGAAGTACCTGAGATGGGTGGTAAGATGCACAGTGTGGGACAGATGAAGACATGTTAACATCAGAGAAAAGCCAAAGTACCACCAGTTGAAGAAAATGTTAAAGTGAACAGACTATGGTGGTTCAGTCACGTGGGCAGGAAAGCAGAATAAGATCCAGTAAAGAAAACTTGGGAGAGACAAGAAGAAGGCAAGAGCAAACAAGGACATCCAGCAAGAAATAGCTGTATTATGTGAGAGAATAAATACCTGCAACAGTCAGGACTGACTGTCAAAGAAAGTAGGAGAGTGACACTGAATCAAGATGGTTTACAGTCAATATACCCCTGCCCCATGTAGAAAATGGGAAACAGAGTTTGGTGATGATGATGATGATGATGGTTGATGAATCACCCTCACTTGGAGCCTTACAGCTCATTTGCTCCTTGGAGGGTGAGAGGTTTGTGGGCCAGGAGTGACATCATTGTCCACAATACAGATCAGGGTTTTTCTCTTTTAGGCCCTATCCATCCTACACATGCTGTTTGGAATCCATGGAATTGGTGTGTAATGGGCCGTTGTGATGTAAACTCATATTTTTGCATTGCATTATCAAATGGCCTTTTTCACTTCTGTAGGCAGATAGCCTGATGTGATCCATAGCATCCAAGCACTGACTGTGCCCAGAGCACATAACCTTCTGCACAAAGAAAGGTGATCAGACTTAAGGTTCACCATACTCTCTTCTCCCACACCAGCTCCAACAAGCACCAAGATGCTAGTTGAACTTGGGTCTCTTTGGGTCATAGTCAGAGCTTTATCTATCTCTGCCAATGGAGCTGATAGTTAAGAAATATTTTTTTATATCTCTCCCTCTGCAAGGCTGAGCCAGATGGTTCCTCTGTCTGCACCTATTCAGCCCATTCATTCCATGGTTATGGGAGACAGGAATTCCTGGGTGAGGCAAGTGCTCATTCCATTTGTTCCTGACTGGGAAACTCCAATAAGCTGATATGCTTACAGCAAGAGTTGGGTGGTAGGGAGAAGTCTATCCTGTTCGTTCTATGGCGCAGCTTACCATCTCTTCCAGCACAGCATCCCCCTCCCCTGTGGTGGCTCCCACAAGCTCTGCTATAGCTGCCCACCAAGGTGAAGTGAGGTTCTGCACATTGAATTCCGCTTGGTTCACTGTATGACTTGATAGATATGAGCTTCATGGGGAAGGCACCTAGTACTCCTGCTAGGTGTCACCGATCTAGCAAACCAAAGCCACTTCCCAACCCAAAAGATGAGTGAGATGGCAATAGTCACTCACTCCTCCCCTCCCTACCAGATATTAAAGGAGCCCAAGCAACTATTTGAATCTGAGTTGCCTGTGATGTAGTGTAGGCTTTATCCCTCTGTGCCATGGGGCTGGCATAATTAACATTATTTTCAGGAAGTGGTGTCTAACTAAAGACACAGGAAAATATTGCCAAAGAAACTGATTAGTCGATTGACATATTATTATTGTAAGCATATATAAATGTAAATAACTAAGTAATAAAAAAATCTGTCTGTACTGAAAGTTATATGAAATAAAATTTCTAGTAAACAAAACACTTTTAGAGGAGACTGCACTATATTAATTCTTTTGCACTGACTAATCCAGCTTTCATGAATATCTCTTACATGAATCAGTCATTTCATTTGGTATATTGATAGTATCAAAGAAGACATGCAAGTGAGTCTTGTATGTGATACTTATTCTCAAGACTGGCATGAAAGATATGCATCCCAATTAACATGATTTGAAGTGCAATAAATCCTGATAACATTTTTTGATAAGTACAGCTTGGAAGATTACAAGAGAGTAAAGTGAGAAACAAATGAGTTTAAGGGTGAACAAAAGTATCTCTGCTGGCTTATATTATTTTTTACAATAAAATCGGTATTGTTTCTCTCAGGAGCATCACGGTGAGGTAATATTTAATGAAAAACCTGCCAAGGCTTGCTTATAATCTGGGAATCAAACTAAATTAGCAAGTGTGCTACCTCTGAATGAAGCAGAGCATAGTGTATTGTTAACCAGATCAAAATGTATTTCATTGCAGTGAATTATTTGACTTTAATTATCAAGCTTTAAAAAAAACATTTGAATAAAAGTGCTGAAAATAGAGTAATTTTATTGCTAATAACACTGCAATGACAATTACAAACAATTCAAAGTAACAACGTGTGGCAGAACACAGACATATCTTTACAACACACCTTCTTGGTCTTAGAGGTAATGACTGCTATATAATATATAGTTTTTTTTTCTCTTCCAGTGAATAAAGGAGGACAGAAGTAAAAGAAGAAGGAGAGACAATGGCACTAAAGTGCCTTCCAATCTTTTCAAAATATCCACTTTGTGCTCTATGCCTTCTGTTGACCGGGAGTGTAGTCCATTTTATTTATTCTTTTCATTTATTTAGCTGTTTTGTAAAAAGACACAAAAAATTATGGATGACACCAAGTATTTATGGGTGATAAATGAATTAGAACTCACAGAAGTGTGAATGGCTATAGAACACATAGCTTCAAACATAGTGCTTAATGCTTTCCAGACTCAGGTTACTGAATGTGACTGTTATACCTGAAATAAGCTTGCCTGACCCTAAATGCTGTTTAACAAGGTGACCTGCGTTATATCAGTGGTGTAAGGGTATTTTCCGTAATTGTCTGTAATTGTGCTTGTGAATCTGTAATGACAAAGCCAAAAGCAAGGGAGAAGGAAAATACTAGTCGGCTCGTTGACTAACATGAATGTCAGAATTTGGAAGGGAGACCATGCAACCTCAAGAGTGGAAACATCAACTTCTTAGTATGCATGTGCCTTAAAGAAACCCCAGCACATGAAAATATTACTGTAAAAGAAAAATATAGAAAACAATGTTTTTTTGAAGCCCTCCTGCATCCCCTGCCTATTATATATACTAACTCTGAGATCACAGAATCCCCATGAAAAAGAAATATTCCCACCACCCCAGGGATTGTTGGTCCTGCACTCCTGTCGATCATCTGTATATTAAGACCAATGCAGCCAATTAAACAGATGTCAACTAAACTCATCATCAAACATATGTAGATATAGATTTAGATATAAGTATTTCTCTCTCTCTCTCTCTCTATATATATATATAATATATATATATATATATATAAAAAATACTATAACTATATGTGTGTGTGTGTGTGTGTGTGTGTGTGTGTGTGTGTGTGTGTGTGTGTGTGTGTGTGTGTGTGTGTGTGTGTGTGTGTGCGTGCATTTAAATTAAAGCAATAATGTAATAAGTTTAGATTTTTTTATACATTTGTTAATCCACTGAACAGAAATGTCCCTTTACAGAAGCAAATCATGAGCACTGTCAGGTAAAGTGACTTGCTCAGAATCATACAGCAAGCAAGTGCAGGTGGGAGGAATCAAACCCACTACCCCTGGATACAGGAAACAGCTCACTAACTTTTATGTTTGTAGTAAGAATATATATTATAAAAAAACTCTAACACAATTTGCAAAGTAAGAAATGAAACATGAAGTTTGCTGTACGCTGTAAAATATATATATATTAACATTATTGCATGTGTTTCTGCCTGAAAACCCACTGAATATCAGTTTCTGTATTGATTATTTAGATTCAACATGTTGTTATTCAGTAAGGTTTACATTCCAAGCAAAGCTAATAAATCTGTGGCTAGTACTTTTTGCTATCCAAGATGAGACTGCACCTGACACTATAAAAAAATCTTACATGTCATTTCAAAGAATTTTTGGATCCTCGTGTGCCTCTAACTGACCATTAAATGCTCATTGCTGCTCCCCTGCTCTACTGTCCCTAGTAATAACCACCCCAGGGTTTGCAGTCAGCTTGGCTGTTGGTGGTTTTAGGATACACACAGTGGAACTAGCAGTTGCCAGTATCACATAGCTGTTCTGTAATGCCAGAATTTTTTTATGCCCTACCTCTTGTGTGCTAATGTCATATCTGCGAGGTTGGGTGGACAGTTATGCATGGTTTGTGAGGATCTGTTCACACTTGGATCTAGGTCCGTCCTACCTTGTCTACCTTCTTGCATGCCCAGTCTAGCTAAGTCCTGGACTCAAGCAAGGTGTAATGAGTGATCCACCCACATCCCCATGGTCACTCCCCTTCCTATTGCTCCTTTAGTTGCTGGAGTTGCTAATGTATCCAGGTTCACCTGTGGTATAGTCAGGGTTGTATCCCTCAATGGAAACAGAATGGCTAGGTCATTTCAAATAACTTAATGCTACTCCTGAAAGCAGTTTAGTCACATTTTAACAAAGTGAACTTTATTTCCTCTTTTCTTCCTTTAGATGTCTGTACAAATGCATTACCTCAGTAACAGTCCTTATTTCATTGCAGTCTGCCTAATGTTCAGAAATAGAAAGCATGTATTATGCTTCATTAATGTGTTCACAAATTTGTGTTTGTTAATATTGTTTACCTTATTAATCCAAGCAATAATATTTATGTCATCCCAATGAAAGGATTATTTTATTATTTTATTTATTCTGCCTTTTTGGAAAAAGTTCTCAATGTATGAATGGCACTGTGGCTTAGGAAACTGTGGAGTAAAGGTGAGTGCAAACCTTACATGAGGAATAGAATGTTAAAAGCTGAGATAGTTCAAATGAAAAGGTTACTTGGAAAGTTCAGAGAATCTGTTAGCCAACTCCATACATATAGGGAGAGAACAGGGCTTGGGCAGATTTAGTAAGAGAAGCAGAAGAAAGAGAAGCTATGTTGGAGATCAGATGGGACACAGAACAGGGAGACAAGAGGAATAACAGAAGGTAAAGTGATTAAATAGAACATCTCATGACTGAAGGTGGAGAACTAAAAGAACTAGGCATAAGAGGCAAGGAGGTATAAAATGTGAAAAATGTAGAAGGGAATGAATAAACTGATAAGCTCACGATAGTGTGTACTAAAGAGAAGTGATGCAAGGAAGAGATAAAGTATAACTGGGTGGTAGTGAACAATTTAGGAAGAAAAGATGAGTGAACCAAGGAGACATTAGCATCATACTCTAAGGCAGATTAGACATAAAGAGAATAAATGGGAAAAGAGAGAACCTTAGAAATGTTGCTAGTAGGAGTAAGAGAATTTAGTAGGAGTTGCTAGTAGGAGTTGGAGAATTTAGTAGGAAAACTAACATAGGTTACCTACAAAAGATTGCAGCATGAATGGCAGGTGAGAATGTGGACTGAAGAATTTCAATGAGTAGACACTAAATTGGTAGGAATTTCAAAGGGGCAGGGAAGTCTGAATGTAATGAATTGGAGTTAAGATCTAGGCCAGGACTAAGATTAGAATGGACAAGCCTGGCAGTGAGTAAATGTCAGGGATGCAGGAAGTATGTGTATGTCATTTTACATCTGAGTATCTGGGTACCGATGACTGGCAGGTACAATGACAGAAGAGGCAGAGGGAGGTGTATGAGATGTGTTCAGGATGTGCAGAGAGTTAAGACGCATCATGTCCTTCTATGAGGTGTTATGTATGTGTGCGGTAATGAAGTTTAAGATGAAAACAACAAAATACGTGGTTCAGAAAGCCAATTAATGCACATGACATTCAATAAAGAACCTCAGTGCCACTGATAAAGTTGACTTTTCCCTGGTATATGGCCTTACTTAAAAGAAACATAAAGAGAGGTGCCTAGATACTTATGGCATTAAAATGAACTGAAGGGGAGGAAAGCAAGTTTATGAGAGTATAAAAGTATTATAGTAGAAGGATTTGGCTGGACAAAAAAGACTCACATAGGCAAATAAGTACAATAATTAACAAGGAAGGTAGAGATACCATGAGTAGACATAAATATTAAAAGATTCTAATGCATGCCTTAAGTCAGCATGTCCAGCTTCATTCTCAATCAAATACC